>NW_027635023.1:0-184000 GCF_949748355.1 Melanostigma gelatinosum
TAAAAAAATTTTTTTTTTTCCAAAGTAACTAAAATTTTTTTTTTTTTCCCAAAGTAACTAAAAAAATATTTTTTTTTCCAAAGTAACTAAAAAAATATTTATTTTTCCAAAGTAACTAAAAAAATATTTTTTTTCCCAAAGTAACTAAAAAATATATTTTTTTTTCCAAAGTAACTAAAAAAATATTTTTTTCCCAAAGTAACTAAAAAAATATTTTTTTTTCCAAAGTAACTAAAAAAATATTTTTTTTTCCAAAGTAACTAAAAAAATATTTTTTTTTCCAAAGTAACTAAAAAAATATTTTTTTTTCCAAAGTAACTAAAAAAATATTTTTTTTTCCAAAGTAACTAAAAAAATATTTTTTTTCCAAAGAAACTAAAAAAATATTTTTTTTTCCAAAGTAACTAAAAAAATATTTTTTTTTCCAAAGTAACTAAAAAAATATTTTTTTTCCAAAGAAACTAAAAAAAAATTTTTTTTTCCAAAGTAACTAAAAAAATATTTTTTTTCCCAAAGTAACTAAAAAAAATTTTTTTTTTCCAAAGTAACTAAAAAATTTTTTTTTTTCCCAAAGTAACTAAACAATTTTTTTTTTTTCCAAAGTAACTAAAAAAATATTTTTTTTTCCAAAGTAACTAAAAAATTATTTTTTTTTCCAAAGTAACTAAAAATTTTTTTTTTTTCCCAAAGTAACTAAAAAAATATTTTTTTTTCCAAAGTAACTAAAAAAATATTTATTTTTCCAAAGTAACTAAAAAAATATTTTTTTTTCCAAAGTAACTAAAAAAATATTTTTTTCCCAAAGTAACTAAAAAAATATTTTTTTTTCCAAAGTAACTAAAAAAATATTTTTTTTTCCAAAGTAACTAAAAAAATATTTTTTTTTCCAAAGTAACTAAAAAAATATTTTTTTTTCCAAAGTAACTAAAAAAATATTTTTTTTTCCAAAGTAACTAAAAAAATATTTTTTTTCCAAAGAAACTAAAAAAATATTTTTTTTTCCAAAGTAACTAAAAAAATATGTTTTTTTCCCAAAGTAACTAAAAAATTTTTTTTTTTTCCAAAGTAACTAAAAAATTTATTTTTTTCCCAAGTAACTAAAAAAATATATTTTTTTCCAAAGTAACTAAAAAAATATTTTTTTTTCCAAAGTAACTAAAAAAATATTTTTTTCCCAAAGTAACTAAAAAAATATTTTTTTTTCCAAAGTAACTAAAAAAATATTTTTTTCCCAAAGTAACTAAAAAAATATTTTTTTTTCCAAAGTAACTAAAAAAATATTTTTTTTTCCAAAGTAACTAAAAAAATATTTTTTTTCCAAAGAAACTAAAAAAAATTTTTTTTTTCCAAAGTAACTAAAAAAATATTTTTTTTCCCAAAGTAACTAACAAAAATTTTTTTTTTCCAAAGTAACTAAAAAAATTTTTTTTTTCCCAAAGTAACTAAACAATTTTTTTTTTTCCAAAGTAACTAAAAAAATATTTTTTTTTCCAAAGTAACTAAAAAAATATTTTTTTTTCCAAAGTAACTAAAAAAATATTTTTTTTTCCAAAGTAACTAAAAAAATATTTTTTTTCCAAAGAAACTAAAAAAATATTTTTTTTTCCAAAGTAACTAAAAAAATATGTTTTTTTCCCAAAGTAACTAAAAAATTTTTTTTTTTTCCAAAGTAACTAAAAAATTTATTTTTTTCCCAAGTAACTAAAAAAATATATTTTTTTCCAAAGTAACTAAAAAAATATTTTTTTTTCCAAAGTAACTAAAAAAATATTTTTTTCCCAAAGTAACTAAAAAAATATTTTTTTTTCCAAAGTAACTAAAAAAATATTTTTTTCCCAAAGTAACTAAAAAAATATTTTTTTTTCCAAAGTAACTAAAAAAATTTTTTTTTTTCCAAAGTAACTAAAAAAATATTTTTTTTCCAAAGAAACTAAAAAAAATTTTTTTTTTCCAAAGTAACTAAAAAAATATTTTTTTTCCCAAAGTAACTAACAAAAATTTTTTTTTTCCAAAGTAACTAAAAAATTTTTTTTTTTCCCAAAGTAACTAAACAATTTTTTTTTTTCCAAAGTAACTAAAAAAATATTTTTTTTTCCAAAGTAACTAAAAAATTTTTTTTTTTTCCAAAGTAACTAAAAATTTTTTTTTTTTCCCAAAGTAACTAAAAAAATATTTTTTTTTCCAAAGTAACTAAAAAAATATTTATTTTTCCAAAGTAACTAAAAAAATATTTTTTTTCCAAAGTAACTAAAAAAATATTTTTTTTTCCAAAGTAACTAAAAAAATATTTTTTTCCCAAAGTAACTAAAAAAATATTTTTTTTTCCAAAGTAACTAAAAAAATATTTTTTTTTCCAAAGTAACTAAAAAAATATTTTTTTTTCCAAAGTAACTAAAAAAATATTTTTTTTCCAAAGAAACTAAAAAAATATTTTTTTTTCCAAAGTAACTAAAAAAATATTTTTTTTCCCAAAGTAACTAAAAATTTTTTTTTTTTTCCAAAGTAACTAAAAAATTTTTTTTTTTCCCAAAGTAACTAAAAAAATATATTTTTTTCCAAAGTAACTAAAAAAATATTTTTTTTTCCAAAGTAACTAAAAAAATATTTTTTTTTCCAAAGTAACTAAAAAAATATTTTTTTTTCCAAAGTAACTAAAAAAATATTTTTTTTTCCAAAGTAACTAAAAAAATATTTTTTTTCCAAAGTAACTAAAAAAATATTTTTTTTCCAAAGTAACTAAAAAAATATTTTTTTTTCCAAAGTAACTAAAAAAATATTTTTTTTCCCAAAGTAACTAAAAAAGTAACTTTTTTTCCAAAGTAACTAAAAAAGTAATTTTTTTTACAAAGTAACTAAAAAAGTAATTTTTTTTACAAAGTAACTAAAAAAGTAATTTTTTTTACAAAGTAACTAAAAAAGTAATTTTTTTTACAAAGTAACTAAGCAGATATTCATGAAAATGACATCAGACTGTGAAAGCAACTGTCCTGAGCCACTTTTCTGAAGAACATCTTTGAAACTACGTTTACTTTCACAAAATCCACTTTTGGCCTCCTCTCTGCCTGAAACGTCGTTTAAGAGCATAAAAAAGTGAAAATGCCAGTAAAGTGCTGAAAGCTGCAGATATTCATGAAATTGACATCAGACTGTGAAATTAACTGTCCTGAGCCTCTTTGCTGAAGAAAATCTTAGAAACTTTGTTTACTTTCACAAAACCAACTTTTGACTTCCTCTCTGCCTGAAACGTCGTTTAAGAGCATAAAAAAGTGAAAATGCCAGTAAAGTTCTGAAAGTTGCAGATATTCATGAAATTGACAGACTGTGAAAGCAACTGTCCTGAGCCACTTTTCTGAAGAACATCTTTGAAACTATGTTTACTCTCACAAAATCCACTTTTGGCCTCCTCTCTGCCTGAAACGTCGTTTAAGAGCATAAAAAAGAGACAATGCCAGTAAAGTTCTGAAAGCTGCAGATATTCATGAAATTGACACCAGACTGTCATAGTATCAAACGGTCATAGTATAGCATGTCGAAAAAAGTCAAAAACAGTCGTACTATAGCAAGTCGAAAACAGCCATAGTATAGCATGTGGAAAAAAGTCAAAAACGGTCACAGTATAGCATGTCGAAAAAAGTCAAAAACGGTCATAGTATAGCATGTCGAAAAAAGTCAAAAACGGCCATAGTATAGCAAGTCAAAAACAGCCATAGTATAGCATCTCGAAAAAAGTCAAAAACGGTCATAGTATAGCATGTCGAAAAAAGTCAAAAAAGGTCATAGTATAGCATGTGGAAAAAAGTCAAAAACGGTCACAGTATAGCATGTCGAAAAAAGTCAAAAACGGTCATAGTATAGCATGTCGAAAAAAGTCAAAAACGGCCATAGTATAGCATGTGGAAAAAAGTCAAAAACGGTCACAGTATAGCATGTCGAAAAAAGTCAAAAACGGTAATAGTATAGCATGTCGAAAAAAGGTCATAGTATAGCATGTGGAAAAAAGTCAAAAACGGTCACAGTATAGCATGTCGAAAAAAGTCAAAAACAGCCATAGAATAGCAAGTCAAAAACAGCCATAGTATAGCATGTCAAAAAAAGTCAAAAACGGTCATAGTATAGCATGTCGAAAAAAGTCAAAAAACGTCATAGTATAGCATGTGGAAAAAAGTCAAAAACGGTCATACTATAGCAAGTCGAAAACAACCATAGTATAGCATGTCGAAAAAAGGTCATAGTATAGCATGTCGAAAAAAGTCAAAAACGGTCATAGTATAGCATGTCGAAAAAGGTCATAGTATAGCATGTCGAAAAAAGTCAAAAACGGCCATAGTATAGCATGTCGAAAAAAGTCAAAAACAGTCATACTATAGCAAGTCGAAAACAGCCATAGTATAGCATGTCGAAAAAAGGTCATAGTATAGCATGTCGAAAAAAGTCAAAAACGGTCATAGTATAGCATGTCGAAAAAAGTCGAAAACAGCCATAGTATAGCAAGTCAAAAACAGCCATAGTATAGCATGTCGAAAAAAGTCAAAAACGGTCATAGTATAGCATGTCGAAAAAGATAAAAACGGTCATAGTATAGCATGTCAAAAAAAGTAAAATATAGTCATAGTATAACGTGTCGAAAAATGTCAAAAACGGGCATAGTATAGCATGTCGAAAAAAGGTCACAGTATAGCATGTGGAAAAAAGTCAAAAACGGTCACAGTATAGCATGTCGAAAAAAGCCAGAAACGGCAATAGTATAGCATGTCGGAAAAAGTCAAAAATGGTCATAGTATAGCAAGTCGAAAAGAGCCAAAGTATAGCATGTCGAAAAAAGTAAAATATAGTGATAGTATAGCGTGTCGGAAAAAGTCAAACACGACCACAGTATAGCATGTCGAAAAAGATAAAAACGGTCATAGTATAGCATGTCAAATAAAGTCATAAACAGTCATACTAAAGCAAGTCAAAAACAGCCATAGTATAGCATCTCGAAAAAAGTCAAAAACGGTCATAGTATAGCATGTCGAAAAAAGTCAAAAACGGTCATAGTATAGCATGTCGAAACAAGTCAAAAAAGGTCATAGTATAGCATGTGGAAAAAAGTCAAAAACGGCCATAGTATAGCATGTCGAAAAAAGTCAAAAACAGTCATACTATAGCAAGTCAAAAACAGTCATAGTATAGCATGTCGAAAAAAGGTCATAGTATAGCATGTGGAAAAAAGTCAAAAACGGTCACAGTATAGCATGTCGAAAAAAGTCAAAAACGGTCATAGTATAGCATGTCGAAAAAAGTCAAAAACGGTAATAGTATAGCATGTCGAAAAAAGGTCATAGTATAGCATGTGGAAAAAAGTCAAAAACGGTCACAGTATAGCATGTCGAAAAAAGTCAAAAACGGTAATAGTATAGCATGTCGAAAAAAGGTCATAGTATAGCATGTGGAAAAAAGTCAAAAACGGTCACAGTATAGCATGTCGAAAAAAGTCAAAAACAGCCATAGAATAGCAAGTCAAAAACAGCCATAGTATAGCATGTCAAAAAAAGTCAAAAACGGTCATAGTATAGCATGTCGAAAAAAGTCAAAAACGGTCATAGTATAGCATGTGGAAAAAAGTCAAAAACGGTCACAGTATAGCATGTCGAAAAAAGTCAAAAACGGTAATAGTATAGCATGTCGAAAAAAGGTCATAGTATAGCATGTGGAAAAAAGTCAAAAACGGTCACAGTATAGCATGTCGAAAAAAGTCAAAAACAGCCATAGAATAGCAAGTCAAAAACAGCCATAGTATAGCATGTCAAAAAAAGTCAAAAACGGTCATAGTATAGCATGTCGAAAAAAGTCAAAAAACGTCATAGTATAGCATGTGGAAAAAAAGTCAAAAACGGTCACAGTATAGCATGTCGAAAAAAGAAAAAACGGTCCATAGTATAGCATGTCGAAAAAAGTCAAAAACAGTCGTACTATAGCAAGTCGAAAACAGCCATAGTATAGCATGTCGAAAAAGGTCATAGTATAGCATGTGGAAAAAAGTCAAAAACGGTCACAGTATAGCATGTCGAAAAAAGTCAAAAACAGCCATAGTATAGCATGTCGAAAAAAGTCAAAAACAGCCATAGTATAGCATGTCGAAAAAAGGTCATAGTATAGCATGTCGAAAAAAGTCAAAAACGGCCATAGTATAGCATGTCGAAAAAAGTCAAAAACAGTCATACTATAGCAAGTCGAAAACAGCCATAGTATAGCATGTCGAAAAAAGGTCATAGTATAGCATGTGGAAAAAAGTCAAAAACGGTCACAGTATAGCATGTCGAAAAAAGTCAAAAACGGTCATAGTATAGCATGTCGAAAAAAGTCAAAAACGGCCATAGTATAGCATGTCGAAAAAAGTCAAAAACAGCCATAGTATAGCAAGTCAAAAACAGCCATAGTATAGCATGTCGAAAAAAGTCAAAAACGGTCATAGTATAGCATGTCGAAAAAAGTCATAGTATAGCATGTCGAAAAAAGGTCATAGTATAGCATGTCGAAGAAAGTCAAAAACGGTCATAGCATGTCAAAAAAAGTCAAAAACAGCCATAGTATAGCATGTCGAAAAAAGAAAAAACGGTCATAGTATAGCATGTCGAAAAAAGTCAAAAACAGTCGTACTATAGCAAGTCGAAAACAGCCATAGTATAGCATGTCGAAAAAAAGGTCATAGTATAGCATGTGGAAAAAAGTCAAAAACGGTCACAGTATAGCATGTCGAAAAAAGTCATAGTATAGCATGTCGAAAAAAGGTCATAGTATAGCATGTCGAAAAAAGTCAAAAACGGTCATAGTATAGCATGTCGAAAAAAGTCATAGTATAGCATGTCGAAAAAAGGTCATAGTATAGCATGTCGAAGAAAGTCAAAAACGGTCATAGCATGTCAAAAAAAGTCAAAAACAGCCATAGTATAGCATGTCGAAAAAAGAAAAAACGGTCATAGTATAGCATGTCGAAAAAAGTCATAGTATAGCATGTCGAAAAAAGGTCATAGTATAGCATGTCGAAGAAAGTCAAAAACAGTCGTACTATAGCAAGTCGAAAACAGCCATAGTATAGCATGTCGAAAAAAAGGTCATAGTATAGCATGTGGAAAAAAGTCAAAAACGGTCACAGTATAGCATGTCGAAAAAAGTCAAAAACGGTCATAGTATAGCATGTGGAAAAAAGTCAAAAACAGCCATAGTATAGCATGTCGAAAAAACGTCATAGTATGTGGATGTGGAAAAAAGTCAAAAACGGTCACAGTATAGCATGTCGAAAAAAGTCAAAAACGGCCATAGTATAGCATGTCGAAAAAAGGTCATAGTATAGCATGTGGAAAAAAGTCAAAAACGGTCACAGTATAGCATGTCGAAAAAAGTCAAAAACGGTCATAGTATAGCATGTCGAAAAAAGTCAAAAACGGTAATAGTATAGCATGTCGAAAAAAGGTCATAGTATAGCATGTGGAAAAAAGTCAAAAACGGTCACAGTATAGCATGTCGAAAAAAGTCAAAAACGGTAATAGTATAGCATGTCGAAAAAAGGTCATAGTATAGCATGTGGAAAAAAGTCAAAAACGGTCACAGTATAGCATGTCGAAAAAAGTCAAAAACGGTCATAGTATAGCATGTCGAAAAAAGTCAAAAACGGCCATAGTATAGCATGTCGAAAAAAGTCAAAAACAGCCATAGTATAGCAAGTCAAAAACAGCCATAGTATAGCATGTCGAAAAAAGTCAAAAACGGTCATAGTATAGCATGTCGAAAAAAGTCAAAAACGGCCATAGTATAGCATGTCGAAAAAAGTCAAAAACAGTCATAGTATAGCATGTCGAAAAAAGGTCATAGTATAGCATGTCGAAGAAAGTCAAAAACGGTCATAGTATAGCATGTGGAAAAAAGTAAAATATAGTCATAGTATAACGTGTCGAAAAATGTCAAAAACGGTCGTAGTATACTACGACCGAAAAAAGTTTTTTTTTCCAAAGTAACTAAAAAAATATTTTTTTTTTCCAAAGAAACTAAAAAAATATTTTTTTTTCCAAAGTAACTAAAAAAATATTTTTTTTTCCAAAGAAACTAAAAAAATATTTTTTTTTCCAAAGTAACTAAAAAAAATTTTTTTTTCCAAAGTAACTAAAAAAATATTTTTTTTTCCAAAGTAACTAAAAAAATATTTTTTTTTCCAAAGTAACTAAAAAAAAAAAAAATTTTCCAAAGTAACTAAAAAATTTTTTTTTTCCAAAGTAACTAAAAAAATATTTTTTTTTCCAAAGAAACTAAAAAAAAATTTTTTTTTCCAAAGTAACTAAAAAATTATTTTTTTTCCAAAGTAATTAAAAAAAAAAAAAAATTTCCAAAGTAACTAAATTTTTTTTTTTTTTTCCAAAGTAACTAAAAAAATATTTTTTTTTCCAAAGAAACTAAAAAAATATATTTTTTTTCCAAAGTAACTAAAAAAATATTTTTTTTTCCAAAGTAACTAAAAAAATAATTTTTTTCCAAAGTAACTAAAAATTATTTTTTTTCCCCAAAGTAACTAAAAAAATATTTTTTTTTCCAAAGTAACTAAAAAATTATTCTTTTTTTCCAAAGTAACTAAAAAAATATTTTTTTTTCCAAAGTAACTAAAAAATTTATTTTTTTTCCAAAGTAACTAAAAAAAAATTTTTTTTTCCAAAGTAACTAAAAAATTATTTTTTTTCCAAAGTAATTAAAAAAAAAAAAAAAATTCCAAAGTAACTAAATTTTTTTTTTTTTTTCCAAAGTAACTAAAAAAATACTTTTTTTCCCCAAAGTAACTAAAAAAATATTTTTTTTTTCCAAAGTAACTAAAAAAAATTTTTTTTTTCCAAAGTAACTAAAAAATTATTTTTTTTCCAAAGTAATTAAAAAAAAAAAAAAATTTCCAAAGTAACTAAATTTTTTTTTTTTTTTCCAAAGTAACTAAAAAAATATTTTTTTTTCCAAAGAAACTAAAAAAATATATTTTTTTTCCAAAGTAACTAAAAAAATATTTTTTTTTCCAAAGTAACTAAAAAAATAATTTTTTTCCAAAGTAACTAAAAATTATTTTTTTTCCCCAAAGTAACTAAAAAAATATTTTTTTTTCCAAAGTAACTAAAAAATTATTCTTTTTTTCCAAAGTAACTAAAAAAATATTTTTTTTTCCAAAGTAACTAAAAAATTTATTTTTTTTCCAAAGTAACTAAAAAAAAATTTTTTTTTCCAAAGTAACTAAAAAATTATTTTTTTTCCAAAGTAATTAAAAAAAAAAAAAAATTTCCAAAGTAACTAAATTTTTTTTTTTTTTTCCAAAGTAACTAAAAAAATACTTTTTTTCCCCAAAGTAACTAAAAAAATATTTTTTTTTCCAAAGTAACTAAAAAAAATTTTTTTTTTCCAAAGAAACTAAAAAAATATATTTTTTTTCCAAAGTAACTAAAAAAAATTTTTTTTTTCCAAAGTAACTAAAAAAATATTTTTTTTTCCAAAGTAACTAAAAAAATATTTTTTTTTCCAAAGTAACTAAAAAAATATTTTTTTTTCCAAAGTAACTAAAAAAATATTTTTTTTTCCAAAGTAACTAAAAAATATTTTTTTTTTCCAAAGTAACTAAAAAAATATTTTTTTTTCCAAAGTAACTAAAAAAATATTTTTTTTTCCAAAGTAACTAAAAAAATTTTTTTTTTTCCAAAGTAACTAAAAAAATTTTTTTTTTTCCAAAGTAACTAAAAAATTATTTTTTTTCCAAAGTAATTAAAAAAAAAAAAAAATTTCCAAAGTAACTAAATTTTTTTTTTTTTTTCCAAAGTAACTAAAAAAATACTTTTTTTCCCCAAAGTAACTAAAAAAATATTTTTTTTTCCAAAGTAACTAAAAAAATGTTTTTTTTTCCAAAGAAACTAAAAAAATATATTTTTTTTCCAAAGTAACTAAAAAAATATTTTTTTTTCCAAAGTAACTAAAAAAATAATTTTTTTCCAAAGTAACTAAAAATTATTTTTTTTCCCCAAAGTAACTAAAAAAATATTTTTTTTTCCAAAGTAACTAAAAAATTATTTTTTTTTCCAAAGTAACTAAAAAAATATTTTTTTTTCCAAAGTAACTAAAAAATTTTTTTTTTTTCCAAAGTAACTAAAAAAATATTTTTTTTTCCAAAGTAACTAAAAAATTTATTTTTTTTCCAAAGTAACTAAAAAAAAATTTTTTTTTCCAAAGTAACTAAAAAATTATTTTTTTTCCAAAGTAATTAAAAAAAAAAAAAAATTTCCAAAGTAACTAAATTTTTTTTTTTTTTTCCAAAGTAACTAAAAAAATACTTTTTTTCCCCAAAGTAACTAAAAAAATTTTTTTTTTTCCAAAGTAACTAAAAAAAATTTTTTTTTTCCAAAGTAACTAAAAAATTATTTTTTTTCCAAAGTAATTAAAAAAAAAAAAAAATTTCCAAAGTAACTAAATTTTTTTTTTTTTTTCCAAAGTAACTAAAAAAATATTTTTTTTTCCAAAGAAACTAAAAAAATATATTTTTTTTCCAAAGTAACTAAAAAAATATTTTTTTTTCCAAAGTAACTAAAAAAATAATTTTTTTCCAAAGTAACTAAAAATTATTTTTTTTCCCCAAAGTAACTAAAAAAATATTTTTTTTTCCAAAGTAACTAAAAAATTTATTTTTTTTCCAAAGTAACTAAAAAAAAATTTTTTTTTCCAAAGTAACTAAAAAATTATTTTTTTTCCAAAGTAATTAAAAAAAAAAAAAAATTTCCAAAGTAACTAAATTTTTTTTTTTTTTTCCAAAGTAACTAAAAAAATACTTTTTTTCCCCAAAGTAACTAAAAAAATATTTTTTTTTCCAAAGTAACTAAAAAAAATTTTTTTTTTCCAAAGAAACTAAAAAAATATATTTTTTTTCCAAAGTAACTAAAAAAAATTTTTTTTTTCCAAAGTAACTAAAAAAATATTTTTTTTTCCAAAGTAACTAAAAAAATATTTTTTTTTCCAAAGTAACTAAAAAAATATTTTTTTTTCCAAAGTAACTAAAAAAATATTTTTTTTTCCAAAGTAACTAAAAAATATTTTTTTTTTCCAAAGTAACTAAAAAAATATTTTTTTTTCCAAAGTAACTAAAAAAATATTTTTTTTTCCAAAGTAACTAAAAAAAATTTTTTTTTTCCAAAGTAACTAAAAAAATTTTTTTTTTTCCAAAGTAACTAAAAAATTATTTTTTTTCCAAAGTAACTAAATTTTTTTTTTTTTTTCCAAAGTAACTAAAAAAATACTTTTTTTCCCCAAAGTAACTAAAAAAATATTTTTTTTTCCAAAGTAACTAAAAAAATGTTTTTTTTTCCAAAGAAACTAAAAAAATATATTTTTTTTCCAAAGTAACTAAAAAAATATTTTTTTTTCCAAAGTAACTAAAAAAATAATTTTTTTCCAAAGTAACTAAAAATTATTTTTTTTCCCCAAAGTAACTAAAAAAATATTTTTTTTTCCAAAGTAACTAAAAAATTATTTTTTTTTCCAAAGTAACTAAAAAAATATTTTTTTTTCCAAAGTAACTAAAAAAATTTTTTTTTTTCCAAAGTAACTAAAAAAATTTTTTTTTTTCCAAAGTAACTAAAAAATTATTTTTTTTCCAAAGTAATTAAAAAAAAAAAATAATTTCCAAAGTAACTAAATTTTTTTTTTTTTTTCCAAAGTAACTAAAAAAAATTTTTTTTTCCAAAGTAACTAAAAAAATATTTTTTTTTCCAAAGTAACTAAAAAAATATTTTTTTTTCCAAAGTAACTAAAAAAATATTTTTTTTTCCAAAGTAACTAAAAAAAATTTTTTTTTTCCAAAGTAACTAAAAAATTATTTTTTTTCCAAAGTAATTAAAAAAAAAAAAAAATTTCCAAAGTAACTAAATTTTTTTTTTTTTTTCCAAAGTAACTAAAAAAATATTTTTTTTTCCAAAGAAACTAAAAAAATAATTTTTTTCCAAAGTAACTAAAAATTATTTTTTTTCCCCAAAGTAACTAAAAAAATATTTTTTTTTCCAAAGTAACTAAAAAATTTATTTTTTTTCCAAAGTAACTAAAAAAAAATTTTTTTTTCCAAAGTAACTAAAAAATTATTTTTTTTCCAAAGTAATTAAAAAAAAAAAAAAATTTCCAAAGTAACTAAATTTTTTTTTTTTTTTCCAAAGTAACTAAAAAAATACTTTTTTTCCCCAAAGTAACTAAAAAAATATTTTTTTTTCCAAAGTAACTAAAAAAAATTTTTTTTTTCCAAAGAAACTAAAAAAATATATTTTTTTTCCAAAGTAACTAAAAAAAATTTTTTTTTTCCAAAGTAACTAAAAAAATATTTTTTTTTCCAAAGTAACTAAAAAAATATTTTTTTTTCCAAAGTAACTAAAAAAATATTTTTTTTTCCAAAGTAACTAAAAAAATATTTTTTTTTCCAAAGTAACTAAAAAATATTTTTTTTTTCCAAAGTAACTAAAAAAATATTTTTTTTTCCAAAGTAACTAAAAAAATATTTTTTTTTCCAAAGTAACTAAAAAAAATTTTTTTTTCCAAAGTAACTAAAAAAATTTTTTTTTTTCCAAAGTAACTAAAAAATTATTTTTTTTCCAAAGTAACTAAATTTTTTTTTTTTTTCCAAAGTAACTAAAAAAATACTTTTTTTCCCCAAAGTAACTAAAAAAATATTTTTTTTTCCAAAGTAACTAAAAAAATGTTTTTTTTTCCAAAGAAACTAAAAAAATATATTTTTTTTCCAAAGTAACTAAAAAAATATTTTTTTTTCCAAAGTAACTAAAAAAATAATTTTTTTCCAAAGTAACTAAAAATTATTTTTTTTCCCCAAAGTAACTAAAAAAATATTTTTTTTTCCAAAGTAACTAAAAAATTATTTTTTTTTCCAAAGTAACTAAAAAAATATTTTTTTTTCCAAAGTAACTAAAAAAATTTTTTTTTTTCCAAAGTAACTAAAAAAATTTTTTTTTTTCCAAAGTAACTAAAAAATTATTTTTTTTCCAAAGTAATTAAAAAAAAAAAATAATTTCCAAAGTAACTAAATTTTTTTTTTTTTTTCCAAAGTAACTAAAAAAAATTTTTTTTTCCAAAGTAACTAAAAAAATATTTTTTTTTCCAAAGTAACTAAAAAAATATTTTTTTTTCCAAAGTAACTAAAAAAATTTTTTTTTTTCCAAAGTAACTAAAAAAATATTTTTTTTTCCAAAGTAACTAAAAAAATATATTTTTTTCCAAAGTAACTAAAAAAATATTTTTTTTTCCAAAGTAACTAAAAAAATATTTTTTTTTCCAAAGTAACTAAAAAAATATTTTTTTTTCCAAAGAAACTAAAAAAATATTTTTTTTTCCAAAGTAACTAAAAAAATATTTTTTTTTCCAAAGAAACTAAAAAAATATTTTTTTTTCCAAAGTAACTAAAAAAATATTTTTTTTTCCAAAGTAACTAAAAAAATTTTTTTTTTTCCAAAGTAACTAAAAAAATTTTTTTTTTTCCAAAGTAACTAAAAAATTATTTTTTTTCCAAAGTAATTAAAAAAAAAAAAAAATTTCCAAAGTAACTAAATTTTTTTTTTTTTTCCAAAGTAACTAAAAAAATTTTTTTTTTCCAAAGTAACTAAAAAAATATTTTTTTTTCCAAAGTAACTAAAAAAATATTTTTTTTTCCAAAGTAACTAAAAAAATATTTTTTTTTCCAAAGAAACTAAAAAAATATTTTTTTTTCCAAAGTAACTAAAAAAATATTTTTTTTTCCAAAGAAACTAAAAAAATATTTTTTTTTCCAAAGTAACTAAAAAAATTTTTTTTTTTCCAAAGTAACTAAAAAAATTTTTTTTTTCCAAAGTAACTAAAAAAATATTTTTTTTTCCAAAGAAACTAAAAAAATTTTTTTTTTTCCAAAGTAACTAAAAAATTATTTTTTTTCCAAAGTAATTAAAAAAAAAAAAAAATTTCCAAAGTAACTAAATTTTTTTTTTTTTTTCCAAAGTAACTAAAAAAATATTTTTTTTCCAAAGAAACTAAAAAAATATATTTTTTTTCCAAAGTAACTAAAAAAATATTTTTTTTTCCAAAGTAACTAAAAAAATAATTTTTTTCCAAAGTAACTAAAAATTATTTTTTTTCCCCAAAGTAACTAAAAAAATATTTTTTTTTCCAAAGTAACTAAAAAATTATTTTTTTTTCCAAAGTAACTAAAAAAATATTTTTTTTTCCAAAGTAACTAAAAAATTTTTTTTTTTTCCAAAGTAACTAAAAAAAATTTTTTTTTTCCAAAGTAACTAAAAAATTTTTTTTTTCCAAAGTAATTAAAAAAAAAAAAAAATTTCCAAAGTAACTAAATTTTTTTTTTTTTTTCCAAAGTAACTAAAAAAATACTTTTTTCCCCAAAGTAACTAAAAAAATATTTTTTTTTCCAAAGTAACTAAAAAAAATTTTTTTTTTCCAAAGAAACTAAAAAAATATATTTTTTTTCCAAAGTAACTAAAAAAAATTTTTTTTTTCCAAAGTAACTAAAAAAATATTTTTTTTTCCAAAGTAACTAAAAAAATATTTTTTTTTCCAAAGTAACTAAAAAAATATTTTTTTTTCCAAAGTAACTAAAAAAATATTTTTTTTTCCAAAGTAACTAAAAAATATTTTTTTTTTCCAAAGTAACTAAAAAAATATTTTTTTTTCCAAAGTAACTAAAAAAAAATTTTTTTTTCCAAAGTAACTAAAAAAATTTTTTTTTTTCCAAAGTAACTAAAAAATTTTTTTTTTTCCAAAGTAATTAAAAAAAAAAAAAATTTCCAAAGTAACTAAATTTTTTTTTTTTTTTCCAAAGTAACTAAAAAAATACTTTTTTTCCCCAAAGTAACTAAAAAAATATTTTTTTTTCCAAAGTAACTAAAAAAATATTTTTTTTTCCAAAGAAACTAAAAAAATATATTTTTTTTCCAAAGTAACTAAAAAAATATTTTTTTTTCCAAAGTAACTAAAAAAATAATTTTTTTCCAAAGTAACTAAAAATTATTTTTTTTCCCCAAAGTAACTAAAAAAATATTTTTTTTTCCAAAGTAACTAAAAAATTATTTTTTTTTCCAAAGTAACTAAAAAAATATTTTTTTTTCCAAAGTAACTAAAAAATTTTTTTTTTTTCCAAAGTAACTAAAAAAATTTTTTTTTTTCCAAAGTAACTAAAAAATTATTTTTTTTCCAAAGTAATTAAAAAAAAAAAAAAATTTCCAAAGTAACTAAATTTTTTTTTTTTTTCCAAAGTAACTAAAAAAATTTTTTTTTTCCAAAGTAACTAAAAAAATATTTTTTTTTCCAAAGTAACTAAAAAAATTTTTTTTTTTCCAAAGTAACTAAAAAAATATTTTTTTTTCCAAAGAAACTAAAAAAATATTTTTTTTTCCAAAGTAACTAAAAAAATATATTTTTTTTCCAAAGTAACTAAAAAAATATTTTTTTTTCCAAAGTAACTAAAAAAATATTTTTTTTTCCAAAGTAACTAAAAAAATATTTTTTTTTCCATGTAACTAAAAAAATATTTTTTTTCCAAAGTAACTAAAAAAATATTTTTTTTTCCAAAGAAACTAAAAAAATATTTTTTTTTCCAAAGAAACTAAAAAAAAAAATTTTTTTCCAAAGAAACTAAAAAAATATTTTTTTTTCCAAAGTAACTAAAAAAATATTTTTTTTTCCAAAGTAACTAAAAAAATATTTTTTTTTCCAAAGTAACTAAAAAAATATTTTTTTTTCCAAAGTAACTAAAAAAATATATTTTTTTCCAAAGTAAATAAAAAAATATTTTTTTTTCCAAAGTAACTAAAAAAATATTTTTTTTTCCAAAGTAACTAAAAAAATATATTTTTTTTCCAAAGTAACTAAAAAAATATTTTTTTTTCCAAAGTAACTAAAAAAATATTTTTTTTTCCAAAGTAACTAAAAAAATATTTTTTTTTCCAAAGTAACTAAAAAAATATTTTTTTTTCCAAAGTAACTAAAAAAATATTTTTTTTTCCAAAGTAACTAAAAAAATATTTTTTTTCCAAAGTAACTAAAAAAAAAATTTTTTTCCAAAGTAACTAAAAAAATATTTTTTTTTCCAAAGTAACTAAAAAAATATTTTTTTTTCCAAAGTAACTAAAAAAATATTTTTTTTTCCAAAGTAACTAAAAAAATATTTTTTTTTCCAAAGTAACTAAAAAAATATTTTTTTTTCCAAAGTAACTAAAAAAATATTTTTTTTTCCAAAGTAACTAAAAAAATATTTTTTTTTCCAAAGTAACTAAAAAATATATTTTTTTTCCAAAGTAACTAAAAAAATATTTTTTTTCCAAAGTAATTAAAAAAAAAAAAAAATTTCCAAAGTAACTAAATTTTTTTTTTTTTTTCCAAAGTAACTAAAAAAATACTTTTTTTCCCCAAAGTAACTAAAAAAATATTTTTTTTTCCAAAGTAACTAAAAAAATATTTTTTTTTCCAAAGAAACTAAAAAAATATATTTTTTTTCCAAAGTAACTAAAAAAAATTTTTTTTTTCCAAAGTAACTAAAAAAATATTTTTTTTTCCAAAGTAACTAAAAAAATATTTTTTTTTCCAAAGTAACTAAAAAAATATTTTTTTTTCCAAAGTAACTAAAAAAATATTTTTTTTTCCAAAGTAACTAAAAAATATTTTTTTTTTCCAAAGTAACTAAAAAAATATTTTTTTTTCCAAAGTAACTAAAAAAATATTTTTTTTTCCAAAGTAACTAAAAAAATATTTTTTTTTCCAAAGTAACTAAAAAAATATTTTTTTTTCCAAAGTAACTAAAAAAATATATTTTTTTCCAAAGTAACTAAAAAAATATTTTTTTTTCCAAAGTAACTAAAAAAATATTTTTTTTTCCAAAGTAACTAAAAAAATATTTTTTTTTCCAAAGAAACTAAAAAAATATTTTTTTTTCCAAAGTAACTAAAAAAATATTTTTTTTTTCCAAAGTAACTAAAAAAATATTTTTTTTTCCAAAGTAACTAAAAAAATATTTTTTTTTCCAAAGAAACTAAAAAAATATTTTTTTTCCCAAAGTAACTAAAAAAAAAAATTTTTTTCCAAAGAAACTAAAAAAATATTTTTTTTTCCAAAGTAACTAAAAAAATATTTTTTTTTCCAAAGTAACTAAAAAAATATTTTTTTTTCCAAAGTAACTAAAAAAATATTTTTTTTTCCAAAGTAACTAAAAAAATATTTTTTTTTCCAAAGTAACTAAAAAAATATTTTTTTTTCCAAAGTAAATAAAAAAATATTTTTTTTTCCAAAGTAACTAAAAAAATATATTTTTTTCCAAAGTAACTAAAAAAATATATTTTTTTTCCAAAGTAACTAAAAAAATATTTTTTTTTCCAAAGTAACTAAAAAAATATTTTTTTTTCCAAAGTAACTAAAAAAATATTTTTTTTTCCAAAGTAACTAAAAAATATTTTTTTTTCCAAAGTAACTAAAAAAATATTTTTTTTTCCAAAGTAACTAAAAAAATATTTTTTTTCCAAAGTAACTAAAAAAAAAAAATTTTTTCCAAAGTAACTAAAAAAATATTTTTTTTTCCAAAGTAACTAAAAAAATATTTTTTTTTCCAAAGTAACTAAAAAATATTTTTTTTTTCCAAAGTAACTAAAAAAATATTTTTTTTTCCAAAGTAACTAAAAAAATATTTTTTTTTCCAAAGTAACTAAAAAAATATTTTTTTTTCCAAAGTAACTAAAAAAATATTTTTTTTTCCAAAGTAACTAAAAAAATATTTTTTTTTCCAAAGTAACTAAAAAAATATTTTTTTTTCCAAAGTAACTAAAAAAATATTTTTTTTTCCAAAGTAACTAAAAAAATATATTTTTTTCCAAAGTAACTAAAAAAATATTTTTTTTTCCAAAGTAACTAAAAAAAAAAATTTTTTCCAAAGTAACTAAAAAATTTTTTTTTTTTCCAAAGAAACTAAAAAAATATTTTTTTTCCAAAGTAACTAAAAAAAATTTTTTTTTCCAAAGTAACTAAAAAAATTTTTTTTTTTCCAAAGAAACTAAAAAAAATTTTTTTTTTCCAAAGTAACTAAAAAAAAAAAAAAAATTCCAAAGTAACTAAAAAATTTTTTTTTTTCCCAAAGTAACTAAAAAAATATTTTTTTTTCCAAAGTAACTAAAAAATTATTTTTTTTCCAAAGTAATTAAAAAAAAAAAAAAATTTCCAAAGTAACTAAATTTTTTTTTTTTTTTCCAAAGTAACTAAAAAAATACTTTTTTTTCCAAAGTAACTAAAAAAATATTTTTTTTCCAAAGTAACTAAAAAAATATTTTTTTTTCCAAAGTAACTAAAAAATATTTTTTTTTTCCAAAGTAACTAAAAAAATATTTTTTTTTCCAAAGTAACTAAAAAAATATTTTTTTTTCCAAAGTAACTAAAAAAATTTTTTTTTTTCCAAAGTAACTAAAAAAATATTTTTTTTTCCAAAGTAACTAAAAAATATTTTTTTTTTCCAAAGTAACTAAAAAAATATATTTTTTTTCCAAAGTAACTAAAAAAATATTTTTTTTTCCAAAGTAACTAAAAAAATATTTTTTTTTCCAAAGTAACTAAAAAAATATTTTTTTTTCCATGTAACTAAAAAAATATTTTTTTTCCAAAGTAACTAAAAAAATATTTTTTTTTCCAAAGAAACTAAAAAAATATTTTTTTTTCCAAAGTAACTAAAAAAAAATTTTTTTTTCCAAAGAAACTAAAAAAATATTTTTTTTTCCAAAGTAACTAAAAAAATTTTTTTTTTTCCAAAGTAACTAAAAAAATATTTTTTTTTCCAAAGTAACTAAAAAAATATTTTTTTTTCCAAAGTAACTAAAAAAATATTTTTTTTTCCAAAGTAACTAAAAAAATATTTTTTTTTCCAAAGTAACTAAAAAAATATTTTTTTTTCCAAAGTAACTAAAAAAATATATTTTTTTCCAAAGTAACTAAAAAAATATATTTTTTTTCCAAAGTAACTAAAAAAATATTTTTTTTTCCAAAGTAACTAAAAAAATATTTTTTTTTCCAAAGTAACTAAAAAAATATTTTTTTTTCCAAAGTAACTAAAAAATATTTTTTTTTCCAAAGTAACTAAAAAAATATTTTTTTTTCCAAAGTAACTAAAAAAATATTTTTTTTCCAAAGTAACTAAAAAAAAAAATTTTTTTCCAAAGTAACTAAAAAAATATTTTTTTTTCCAAAGTAACTAAAAAAATATTTTTTTTTCCAAAGTAACTAAAAAATATTTTTTTTTTCCAAAGTAACTAAAAAAATATTTTTTTTTCCAAAGTAACTAAAAAAATATTTTTTTTTCCAAAGTAACTAAAAAAATATTTTTTTTTCCAAAGTAACTAAAAAAATATTTTTTTTTCCAAAGTAACTAAAAAAATATTTTTTTTTCCAAAGTAACTAAAAAAATATTTTTTTTTCCAAAGTAACTAAAAAAATATTTTTTTTTCCAAAGTAACTAAAAAAATATTTTTTTTTCCAAAGTAACTAAAAAAATATATTTTTTTCCAAAGTAACTAAAAAAATATTTTTTTTTCCAAAGTAACTAAAAAAAAAAATTTTTCCAAAGTAACTAAAAAATTTTTTTTTTTTCCAAAGAAACTAAAAAAATATTTTTTTTCCAAAGTAACTAAAAAAAATTTTTTTTTCCAAAGTAACTAAAAAAATTTTTTTTTTTCCAAAGAAACTAAAAAAATATTTTTTTTTCCAAAGTAACTAAAAAAAAAAAAAAAATTCCAAAGTAACTAAAAAATTATTTTTTTTCCCAAAGTAACTAAAAAAATATTTTTTTTTCCAAAGTAACTAAAAAATTATTTTTTTTCCAAAGTAATTAAAAAAAAAAAAAAATTTCCAAAGTAACTAAATTTTTTTTTTTTTTTCCAAAGTAACTAAAAAAATATTTTTTTTCCAAAGTAACTAAAAAAATATTTTTTTTTCCAAAGTAACTAAAAAAATATTTTTTTTTCCAAAGTAACTAAAAAATATTTTTTTTTTCCAAAGTAACTAAAAAAATATTTTTTTTTCCAAAGTAACTAAAAAAATATTTTTTTTTCCAAAGTAACTAAAAAAATATTTTTTTTTCCAAAGTAACTAAAAAAATATTTTTTTTTCCATGTAACTAAAAAAATATTTTTTTTCCAAAGTAACTAAAAAAATATTTTTTTTTCCAAAGTAACTAAAAAAATATTTTTTTTTCCAAAGTAATTAAAAAAATATTTTTTTTTCCAAAGTAACTAAAAAAATATTTTTTTTTCCAAACTAACTAAAAAAATATTTTTTTTTCCAAAGTAACTAAAAAAATATTTTTTTTTCCAAAGTAACTAAAAAAATATTTTTTTTCCAAAGTAACTAAAAAAATATTTTTTTTTCCAAAGTAACTAAAAAAATATTTTTTTTTCCAAAGTAACTAAAAAAATATTTTTTTTTCCAAAGTAACTAAAAAAATATTTTTTTTTCCAAAGTAACTAAAAAAATATTTTTTTTTCCAAAGTAACTAAAAAAATATTTTTTTTTCCAAAGTAACTAAAAAAATATTTTTTTTTCCAAAGTAACTAAAAAAATATTTTTTTTCCAAAGTAACTAAAAAAATATTTTTTTTTCCAAAGAAACTAAAAAAATATTTTTTTTTCCAAAGTAACTAAAAAAAATTTTTTTTTTCCAAAGAAACTAAAAAAATATTTTTTTTTCCAAAGTAACTAAAAAAATATTTTTTTTTCCAAAGAAACTAAAAAAATATTTTTTTTTCCAAAGAAACTAAAAAAAATTTTTTTTTTCCAAAGAAACTAAAAAAATATTTTTTTTTCCAAAGTAACTAAAAAAATATTTTTTTTTCCAAAGTAACTAAAAAAATATTTTTTTTTCCAAAGTAACTAAAAAAATATTTTTTTTTCCAAAGTAACTAAAAAATATTTTTTTTTTCCAAAGTAACTAAAAAAATATTTTTTTTTCCAAAGTAACTAAAAAAATATATTTTTTTCCAAAGTAACTAAAAAAATATTTTTTTTTCCAAAGTAACTAAAAAAATATTTTTTTTTCCAAAGTAACTAAAAAAATATTTTTTTTTCCAAAGTAACTAAAAAAATATTTTTTTTTCCAAAGTAACTAAAAAAATATTTTTTTTTCCAAAGTAACTAAAAAAATATATTTTTTTTCCAAAGTAACTAAAAAAATATTTTTTTTTCCAAAGTAACTAAAAAAATATTTTTTTTTCCAAAGTAACTAAAAAAATATTTTTTTTCCAAAGTAACTAAAAAAATATTTTTTTTTCCAAAGAAACTAAAAAAATATTTTTTTTTCCAAGGTAACTAAAACAAATTTTTTTTTTCCAAAGAAACTAAAAAAATATTTTTTTTTCCAAAGTAACTAAAAAAATTTTTTTTTTCCAAAGTAACTAAAAACATATTTTTTTTCCCAAAGTAACTAAAAAAATATTTTTTTTTCCAAAGTAACTAAAAAAAAAAAAAATTTTCCAAAGTAACTAAAAAATTTTTTTTTTTTCCCAAAGTAACTAAAAAAATATTTTTTTTTCCAAAGTAACTAAAAAATTATTTTTTTTTCCAAAGTAATTAAAAAAAAAAAAAAATTTCCAAAGTAACTAAATTTTTTTTTTTTTTCCAAAGTAACTAAAAAAATACTTTTTTTTCCCAAAGTAACTAAAAATTTTTTTTTTTTTCCAAAGTAACTAAAAAAATATTTTTTTTTCCAAAGTAACTAAAAAAATATTTTTTTTTCCAAAGTAACTAAAAAAATACTTTTTTTTCCCAAAGTAACTAAAAAAATTTTTTTTTTTTCCAAAGTAACTAAAAAAATATTTTTTTTTCCAAAGTAACTAAAAAAATATTTTTTTTTCCAAAGTAACTAAAAAAATATTTTTTTTTCCAAAGTAACTAAAAAAATATTTTTTTTTCCAAAGTAACTAAAAAATATTTTTTTTTTCCAAAGTAACTAAAAAAAATTTTTTTTTCCCAAAGTAACTAAAAAAATATTTTTTTTTCCAAAGTAACTAAAAAATTATTTTTTTTCCAAAGTAATTAAAAAAAAAAAAAAATTTCCAAAGTAACTAAATTTTTTTTTTTTTCCAAAGTAACTAAAAAAATACTTTTTTTTCCCAAAGTAACTAAAAATTTTTTTTTTTTTCCAAAGTAACTAAAAAAATATTTTTTTTTCCAAAGTAACTAAAAAAATATTTTTTTTTCCAAAGTAACTAAAAAAATATTTTTTTTTCCAAAGTAACTAAAAAAATATTTTTTTTTCCAAAGTAACTAAAAAAATATTTTTTTTTCCAAAGTAACTAAAAAAATATTTTTTTTTCCAAAGAAACTAAAAAAATATTTTTTTTTCCAAAGAAACTAAAAAAAATTTTTTTTTTCCAAAGTAACTAAAAAAATATTTTTTTTTTCCAAAGTAACTAAAAAAATATTTTTTTTTCCAAAGTAACTAAAAAAATTTTTTTTTTCCAAAGTAACTAAAAAAATATTTTTTTTTCCAAAGAAACTAAAAAAATATTTTTTTTTCCAAAGTAACTAAAAAATTTTTTTTTTTCCAAAGAAACTAAAAAAATATTTTTTTTTCCAAAGTAACTAAAAAAATATTTTTTTTTCCAAAGTAACTAAAAAAATATTTTTTTTCCAAAGTAACTAAAAAAATATTTTTTTTTCCAAAGAAACTAAAAAAATATTTTTTTTTCCAAAGTAACTAAAAAAAAAATTTTTTTTCCAAAGAAACTAAAAAAATATTTTTTTTTCCAAAGTAACTAAAAAAAATTTTTTTTTCCAAAGTAACTAAAAAAATATTTTTTTTTCCAAAGTAACTAAAAAAATATTTTTTTTTCCAAAGTAACTAAAAAAAAAAAAAAATTTCCAAAGTAACTAAAAAATTTTTTTTTTTCCCAAAGTAACTAAAAAAATATTTTTTTTTCCAAAGTAACTAAAAAATTATTTTTTTTCCAAAGTAATTAAAAAAAAAAAAAATTTCCAAAGTAACTAAATTTTTTTTTTTTTTTCCAAAGTAACTAAAAAAATACTTTTTTTTCCCAAAGTAACTAAAAATTTTTTTTTTTTTCCAAAGTAACTAAAAAAATATTTTTTTTTCCAAAGTAACTAAAAAAATATTTTTTTTTCCAAAGTAACTAAAAAAATATTTTTTTTTCCAAAGTAACTAAAAAAATATTTTTTTTTCCAAAGTAACTAAAAAATATTTTTTTTTTCCAAAGTAACTAAAAAAATTTTTTTTTCCCAAAGTAACTAAAAAAATATTTTTTTTTCCAAAGTAACTAAAAAATTATTTTTTTTCCAAAGTAATTAAAAAAAAAAAAAAATTCCAAAGTAACTAAATTTTTTTTTTTTTTCCAAAGTAACTAAAAAAATACTTTTTTTTCCCAAAGTAACTAAAAAAAATTTATTTTTTTTCCAAAGTAACTAAAAAAATATTTTTTTTTCCAAAGTAACTAAAAAAATATTTTTTTTTCCAAAGTAACTAAAAAAATTTTTTTTTTTCCAAAGTAACTAAAAAAATATTTTTTTTTCCAAAGTAACTAAAAAATATTTTTTTTTTCCAAAGTAACTAAAAAAATATTTTTTTTTCCAAAGTAACTAAAAAAATAATTTTTTTCCAAAGTAACTAAAAATTATTTTTTTTCCCCAAAGTAACTAAAAAATTATTTTTTTTCCAAAGTAACTAAAAAATTATTTTTTTTTCCAAAGTAACTAAAAAAATATTTTTTTTTCCAAAGTAACTAAAAAAAATTTTTTTTTTCCAAAGTAACTAAAAAAATTTTTTTTTTTCCAAAGTAACTAAAAAATTATTTTTTTTCCAAAGTAATTAAAAAAAAAAAAAAATTTCCAAAGTAACTAAATTTTTTTTTTTTTTTCCAAAGTAACTAAAAAAATACTTTTTTTCCCCAAAGTAACTAAAAAAATATTTTTTTTTCCAAAGTAACTAAAAAAATATTTTTTTTTCCAAAGAAACTAAAAAAATATATTTTTTTTCCAAAGTAACTAAAAAAATATTTTTTTTTCCAAAGTAACTAAAAAAATAATTTTTTTCCAAAGTAACTAAAAATTATTTTTTTTCCCCAAAGTAACTAAAAAAATATTTTTTTTTCCAAAGTAACTAAAAAATTATTTTTTTTTCCAAAGTAACTAAAAAAATAATTTTTTTTCCAAAGTAACTAAAAAATTTTTTTTTTTTCCAAAGTAACTAAAAAAAATTTTTTTTTTCCAAAGTAACTAAAAAATTATTTTTTTTCCAAAGTAATTAAAAAAAAAAAAAATTTCCAAAGTAACTAAATTTTTTTTTTTTTTTCCAAAGTAACTAAAAAAATACTTTTTTTCCCCAAAGTAACTAAAAAAATATTTTTTTTTCCAAAGTAACTAAAAAAATTTTTTTTTTTCCAAAGAAACTAAAAAAATATATTTTTTTTCCAAAGTAACTAAAAAAAATTTTTTTTTTCCAAAGTAACTAAAAAAATAATTTTTTTTCCAAAGTAACTAAAAAAATATTTTTTTTTCCAAAGTAACTAAAAAAATATTTTTTTTTCCAAAGTAACTAAAAAAATATTTTTTTTTCCAAAGTAACTAAAAAATATTTTTTTTTTCCAAAGTAACTAAAAAAATATTTTTTTTTCCAAAGTAACTAAAAAAATATTTTTTTTTCCAAAGTAACTAAAAAAAATTTTTTTTTTCCAAAGTAACTAAAAAAAATTTTTTTTTTCCAAAGTAACTAAAAAATTTTTTTTTTTCCAAAGTAATTAAAAAAAAAAAAAAATTTCCAAAGTAACTAAATTTTTTTTTTTTTTTCCAAAGTAACTAAAAAAATACTTTTTTTCCCCAAAGTAACTAAAAAAATATTTTTTTTTCCAAAGTAACTAAAAAAAATTTTTTTTTTCCAAAGAAACTAAAAAAATATATTTTTTTTCCAAAGTAACTAAAAAAATATTTTTTTTTCCAAAGTAACTAAAAAAATAATTTTTTTCCAAAGTAACTAAAAATTATTTTTTTTCCCCAAAGTAACTAAAAAAATATTTTTTTTTCCAAAGTAACTAAAAAATTATTTTTTTTTCCAAAGTAACTAAAAAAATATTTTTTTTTCCAAAGTAACTAAAAAATTTTTTTTTTTTCCAAAGTAACTAAAAAATTTTTTTTTTTCCAAAGTAACTAAAAAATTATTTTTTTTCCAAAGTAATTAAAAAAAAAAAAAAATTTCCAAAGTAACTAAATTTTTTTTTTTTTTTCCAAAGTAACTAAAAAAATACTTTTTTTCCCCAAAGTAACTAAAAAAATTTTTTTTTTTCCAAAGTAACTAAAAATTTTTTTTTTTTTCCAAAGAAACTAAAAAAATATATTTTTTTTCCAAAGTAACTAAAAAAATTTTTTTTTTTCCAAAGTAACTAAAAAAATATTTTTTTTTCCAAAGTAACTAAAAAAATATTTTTTTTTCCAAAGTAACTAAAAAAATATTTTTTTTTCCAAAGTAACTAAAAAAATATTTTTTTTTCCAAAGTAACTAAAAAATATTTTTTTTTTCCAAAGTAACTAAAAAAATATTTTTTTTTCCAAAGTAACTAAAAAAATATTTTTTTTTCCAAAGTAACTAAAAAAATATTTTTTTTTCCAAAGTAACTAAAAAAATATTTTTTTTTCCAAAGTAACTAAAAAAATATATTTTTTTCCAAAGTAACTAAAAAAATATTTTTTTTTCCAAAGTAACTAAAAAAATATTTTTTTTTCCAAAGTAACTAAAAAAATATTTTTTTTTCCAAAGAAACTAAAAAAATATTTTTTTTTCCAAAGTAACTAAAAAAATATATTTTTTTTCCAAAGTAACTAAAAAAATATTTTTTTTTCCAAAGTAACTAAAAAAATATTTTTTTTTCCAAAGTAACTAAAAAAATATTTTTTTTTCCAAAGAAACTAAAAAAATATTTTTTTTTCCAAAGTAACTAAAAAAAAAAAAAAAATTCCAAAGTAACTAAAAAATTATTTTTTTTCCCAAAGTAACTAAAAAAATATTTTTTTTTCCAAAGTAACTAAAAAATTATTTTTTTTCCAAAGTAATTAAAAAAAAAAAAAAATTTCCAAAGTAACTAAATTTTTTTTTTTTTTTCCAAAGTAACTAAAAAAATACTTTTTTTTCCAAAGTAACTAAAAAAATATTTTTTTTTCCAAAGTAACTAAAAAAATATATTTTTTTCCAAAGTAACTAAAAAATATTTTTTTTTTCCAAAGTAACTAAAAAAATATTTTTTTTTCCAAAGTAACTAAAAAAATATTTTTTTTTCCAAAGTAACTAAAAAAATATTTTTTTTTCCAAAGTAACTAAAAAAATATTTTTTTTTCCATGTAACTAAAAAAATATTTTTTTTCCAAAGTAACTAAAAAAATATTTTTTTTTCCAAAGTAACTAAAAAAATATTTTTTTTTCCAAAGTAATTAAAAAAATATTTTTTTTTCCAAAGTAACTAAAAAAATATTTTTTTTTCCAAACTAACTAAAAAAATATTTTTTTTTCCAAAGTAACTAAAAAAATATTTTTTTTTCCAAAGTAACTAAAAAAATATTTTTTTTCCAAAGTAACTAAAAAAATATTTTTTTTTCCAAAGTAACTAAAAAAATATTTTTTTTTCCAAAGTAACTAAAAAAATATATTTTTTTCCAAAGTAACTAAAAAAATATTTTTTTTTCCAAAGTAACTAAAAAAATATTTTTTTTTCCAAAGTAACTAAAAAAATATTTTTTTTTCCAAAGTAACTAAAAAAATATTTTTTTTTCCAAAGTAACTAAAAAAATATTTTTTTTCCAAAGTAACTAAAAAAATATTTTTTTTTCCAAAGAAACTAAAAAAATATTTTTTTTTCCAAAGTAACTAAAAAAAATTTTTTTTTTCCAAAGAAACTAAAAAAATATTTTTTTTTCCAAAGTAACTAAAAAAATATTTTTTTTTCCAAAGAAACTAAAAAAATATTTTTTTTTCCAAAGAAACTAAAAAAATATTTTTTTTTCCAAAGAAACTAAAAAAATATTTTTTTTTCCAAAGTAACTAAAAAAATATTTTTTTTTCCAAAGTAACTAAAAAAATATTTTTTTTTCCAAAGTAACTAAAAAAATATTTTTTTTTCCAAAGTAACTAAAAAATATTTTTTTTTTCCAAAGTAACTAAAAAAATATTTTTTTTTCCAAAGTAACTAAAAAAATATATTTTTTTCCAAAGTAACTAAAAAAATATTTTTTTTTCCAAAGTAACTAAAAAAATATTTTTTTTTCCAAAGTAACTAAAAAAATATTTTTTTTTCCAAAGTAACTAAAAAAATATTTTTTTTTCCAAAGTAACTAAAAAAATATTTTTTTTTCCAAAGTAACTAAAAAAATATATTTTTTTTCCAAAGTAACTAAAAAAATATTTTTTTTTCCAAAGTAACTAAAAAAATATTTTTTTTTCCAAAGTAACTAAAAAAATATTTTTTTTCCAAAGTAACTAAAAAAATATTTTTTTTTCCAAAGAAACTAAAAAAATATTTTTTTTTCCAAGGTAACTAAAACAAATTTTTTTTTTCCAAAGAAACTAAAAAAATATTTTTTTTTCCAAAGTAACTAAAAAAAATTTTTTTTTCCAAAGTAACTAAAAACATATTTTTTTTCCCAAAGTAACTAAAAAAATATTTTTTTTTCCAAAGTAACTAAAAAAAAAAAAAATTTTCCAAAGTAACTAAAAATTTTTTTTTTTTTCCCAAAGTAACTAAAAAAATATTTTTTTTTCCAAAGTAACTAAAAAATTATTTTTTTTCCAAAGTAATTAAAAAAAAAAAAAAATTTCCAAAGTAACTAAATTTTTTTTTTTTTTCCAAAGTAACTAAAAAAATACTTTTTTTCCCAAAGTAACTAAAATTTTTTTTTTTTTTCCAAAGTAACTAAAAAAATATTTTTTTTTCCAAAGTAACTAAAAAAATATTTTTTTTTCCAAAGTAACTAAAAAAATACTTTTTTTTCCCAAAGTAACTAAAAAAATTTTTTTTTTTTCCAAAGTAACTAAAAAAATATTTTTTTTTCCAAAGTAACTAAAAAAATATTTTTTTTTCCAAAGTAACTAAAAAAATATTTTTTTTTCCAAAGTAACTAAAAAAATATTTTTTTTTCCAAAGTAACTAAAAAATATTTTTTTTTTCCAAAGTAACTAAAAAAATTTTTTTTTTCCCAAAGTAACTAAAAAAATATTTTTTTTTCCAAAGTAACTAAAAAATTATTTTTTTTCCAAAGTAATTAAAAAAAAAAAAAAATTTCCAAAGTAACTAAATTTTTTTTTTTTTTCCAAAGTAACTAAAAAAATACTTTTTTTTCCCAAAGTAACTAAAAATTTTTTTTTTTTTCCAAAGTAACTAAAAAAATATTTTTTTTTCCAAAGTAACTAAAAAAATATTTTTTTTTCCAAAGTAACTAAAAAAATATTTTTTTTTCCAAAGTAACTAAAAAAATATTTTTTTTTCCAAAGTAACTAAAAAAATATTTTTTTTTCCAAAGTAACTAAAAAAATATTTTTTTTTCCAAAGAAACTAAAAAAATATTTTTTTTTCCAAAGAAACTAAAAAAAAATTTTTTTTTCCAAAGTAACTAAAAAAATATTTTTTTTTCCAAAGTAACTAAAAAAATATTTTTTTTTCCAAAGTAACTAAAAAATTTTTTTTTTTCCAAAGTAACTAAAAAAATATTTTTTTTTCCAAAGAAACTAAAAAAATATTTTTTTTTCCAAAGTAACTAAAAAAAATTTTTTTTTTCCAAAGAAACTAAAAAAATATTTTTTTTTCCAAAGTAACTAAAAAAATATTTTTTTTTCCAAAGTAACTAAAAAAATATTTTTTTTCCAAAGTAACTAAAAAAATATTTTTTTTTCCAAAGAAACTAAAAAAATATTTTTTTTTCCAAAGTAACTAAAAAAAAAATTTTTTTTCCAAAGAAACTAAAAAAATATTTTTTTTTCCAAAGTAACTAAAAAAAATTTTTTTTTCCAAAGTAACTAAAAAAATATTTTTTTTTCCAAAGTAACTAAAAAAATATTTTTTTTTCCAAAGTAACTAAAAAAAAAAAAAATTTTCCAAAGTAACTAAAAATTTTTTTTTTTTCCCAAAGTAACTAAAAAAATATTTTTTTTTCCAAAGTAACTAAAAAATTATTTTTTTTCCAAAGTAATTAAAAAATAAAAAAAATTTCCAAAGTAACTAAATTTTTTTTTTTTTTTCCAAAGTAACTAAAAAAATACTTTTTTTTCCCAAAGTAACTAAAATTTTTTTTTTTTTTCCAAAGTAACTAAAAAAATATTTTTTTTTCCAAAGTAACTAAAAAAATATTTTTTTTTCCAAAGTAACTAAAAAAATATTTTTTTTTCCAAAGTAACTAAAAAAATATATTTTTTTCCAAAGTAACTAAAAAATATTTTTTTTTTCCAAAGTAACTAAAAAAAATTTTTTTTCCCAAAGTAACTAAAAAAATATTTTTTTTTCCAAAGTAACTAAAAAATTATTTTTTTTCCAAAGTAATTAAAAAAAAAAAAAAATTCCAAAGTAACTAAATTTTTTTTTTTTTCCAAAGTAACTAAAAAAATACTTTTTTTTCCCAAAGTAACTAAAAAAAATTTTTTTTTTCCAAAGTAACTAAAAAAATATTTTTTTTTCCAAAGTAACTAAAAAAATATTTTTTTTTCCAAAGTAACTAAAAAAAATTTTTTTTTTCCAAAGTAACTAAAAAAATATTTTTTTTTCCAAAGTAACTAAAAAATATTTTTTTTTTCCAAAGTAACTAAAAAAATATTTTTTTTCCAAAGTAACTAAAAAAATAATTTTTTTCCAAAGTAACTAAAAATTATTTTTTTTCCCCAAAGTAACTAAAAAATTATTTTTTTTCCAAAGTAACTAAAAAATTATTTTTTTTTCCAAAGTAACTAAAAAAAAATTTTTTTTTCCAAAGTAACTAAAAAAAATTTTTTTTTTCCAAAGTAACTAAAAAATTTTTTTTTTTTCCAAAGTAACTAAAAAATTATTTTTTTTCCAAAGTAATTAAAAAAAAAAAAAAATTTCCAAAGTAACTAAATTTTTTTTTTTTTTTCCAAAGTAACTAAAAAAATACTTTTTTTCCCCAAAGTAACTAAAAAAATATTTTTTTTTCCAAAGTAACTAAAAAAATATTTTTTTTTCCAAAGAAACTAAAAAAATATATTTTTTTTCCAAAGTAACTAAAAAAATATTTTTTTTTCCAAAGTAACTAAAAAAATAATTTTTTTCCAAAGTAACTAAAAATTATTTTTTTTCCCCAAAGTAACTAAAAAAATATTTTTTTTTCCAAAGTAACTAAAAAATTATTTTTTTTTCCAAAGTAACTAAAAAAATAATTTTTTTTCCAAAGTAACTAAAAAATTTTTTTTTTTTCCAAAGTAACTAAAAAAAATTTTTTTTTTCCAAAGTAACTAAAAAATTATTTTTTTTCCAAAGTAATTAAAAAAAAAAAAAAATTTCCAAAGTAACTAAATTTTTTTTTTTTTTTCCAAAGTAACTAAAAAAATACTTTTTTTCCCCAAAGTAACTAAAAAAATATTTTTTTTTCCAAAGTAACTAAAAAAAAATTTTTTTTTCCAAAGAAACTAAAAAAATATATTTTTTTTCCAAAGTAACTAAAAAAAATTTTTTTTTTCCAAAGTAACTAAAAAAATAATTTTTTTTCCAAAGTAACTAAAAAAATATTTTTTTTTCCAAAGTAACTAAAAAAATATTTTTTTTTCCAAAGTAACTAAAAAAATATTTTTTTTTCCAAAGTAACTAAAAAATATTTTTTTTTTCCAAAGTAACTAAAAAAATATTTTTTTTTCCAAAGTAACTAAAAAAATATTTTTTTTTCCAAAGTAACTAAAAAAATTTTTTTTTTTCCAAAGTAACTAAAAAAAATTTTTTTTTTCCAAAGTAACTAAAAAAATATTTTTTTTCCAAAGTAATTAAAAAAAAAAAAAAATTTCCAAAGTAACTAAATTTTTTTTTTTTTTTCCAAAGTAACTAAAAAAATACTTTTTTTCCCCAAAGTAACTAAAAAATATTTTTTTTTCCAAAGTAACTAAAAAAATATTTTTTTTTCCAAAGAAACTAAAAAAATATATTTTTTTTCCAAAGTAACTAAAAAAATATTTTTTTTTCCAAAGTAACTAAAAAAATAATTTTTTTCCAAAGTAACTAAAAATTATTTTTTTTCCCCAAAGTAACTAAAAAAATATTTTTTTTTCCAAAGTAACTAAAAAATTATTTTTTTTTCCAAAGTAACTAAAAAAATATTTTTTTTTCCAAAGTAACTAAAAAAATTTTTTTTTTTCCAAAGTAACTAAAAAATTTTTTTTTTTTCCAAAGTAACTAAAAAATTATTTTTTTTCCAAAGTAATTAAAAAAAAAAAAAAATTTCCAAAGTAACTAAATTTTTTTTTTTTTTCCAAAGTAACTAAAAAAATACTTTTTTTCCCCAAAGTAACTAAAAAAATATTTTTTTTTCCAAAGTAACTAAAAAATTTTTTTTTTTTCCAAAGAAACTAAAAAAATATATTTTTTTTCCAAAGTAACTAAAAAAATTTTTTTTTTTCCAAAGTAACTAAAAAAATATTTTTTTTTCCAAAGTAACTAAAAAAATATTTTTTTTTCCAAAGTAACTAAAAAAATATTTTTTTTTCCAAAGTAACTAAAAAAATATTTTTTTTTCCAAAGTAACTAAAAAATATTTTTTTTTTCCAAAGTAACTAAAAAAATATTTTTTTTTCCAAAGTAACTAAAAAAATATTTTTTTTTCCAAAGTAACTAAAAAAATATTTTTTTTTCCAAAGTAACTAAAAAAATATTTTTTTTTCCAAAGTAACTAAAAAAATATATTTTTTTCCAAAGTAACTAAAAAAATATTTTTTTTTCCAAAGTAACTAAAAAAATATTTTTTTTTCCAAAGTAACTAAAAAAATATTTTTTTTTCCAAAGAAACTAAAAAAATATTTTTTTTTCCAAAGTAACTAAAAAAATATATTTTTTTTCCAAAGTAACTAAAAAAATATTTTTTTTTCCAAAGTAACTAAAAAAATATTTTTTTTTCCAAAGTAACTAAAAAAATATTTTTTTTTCCATGTAACTAAAAAAATATTTTTTTTCCAAAGTAACTAAAAAAATATTTTTTTTTCCAAAGAAACTAAAAAAATATTTTTTTTTCCAAAGAAACTAAAAAAAAAATTTTTTTTCCAAAGAAACTAAAAAAATATTTTTTTTTCCAAAGTAACTAAAAAAATATTTTTTTTTCCAAAGTAACTAAAAAAATATTTTTTTTTCCAAAGTAACTAAAAAAATATTTTTTTTTCCAAAGTAACTAAAAAAATATTTTTTTTTCCAAAGTAACTAAAAAAATATATTTTTTTCCAAAGTAAATAAAAAAATATTTTTTTTTCCAAAGTAACTAAAAAAATATTTTTTTTTCCAAAGTAACTAAAAAAATATATTTTTTTTCCAAAGTAACTAAAAAAAAAAAAAAATTTCCAAAGTAACTAAATTTTTTTTTTTTTTTCCAAAGTAACTAAAAAAATACTTTTTTTCCCCAAAGTAACTAAAAAAATATTTTTTTTTCCAAAGTAACTAAAAAATTATTTTTTTTTCCAAAGAAACTAAAAAAATATATTTTTTTTCCAAAGTAACTAAAAAAAATTTTTTTTTTCCAAAGTAACTAAAAAAATATTTTTTTTTCCAAAGTAACTAAAAAAATATTTTTTTTTCCAAAGTAACTAAAAAAATATTTTTTTTTCCAAAGTAACTAAAAAAATATTTTTTTTTCCAAAGTAACTAAAAAATATTTTTTTTTTCCAAAGTAACTAAAAAAATATTTTTTTTTCCAAAGTAACTAAAAAAATATTTTTTTTTCCAAAGTAACTAAAAAAAAAATTTTTTTTCCAAAGTAACTAAAAAAAATTTTTTTTTTCCAAAGTAACTAAAAAATTATTTTTTTTCCAAAGTAATTAAAAAAAAAAAAAAATTTCCAAAGTAACTAAATTTTTTTTTTTTTTTCCAAAGTAACTAAAAAAATACTTTTTTTCCCCAAAGTAACTAAAAAAATATTTTTTTTCCAAAGTAACTAAAAAAATATTTTTTTTTCCAAAGAAACTAAAAAAATATATTTTTTCCCCAAAGTAACTAAAAAAATATTTTTTTTTCCAAAGTAACTAAAAAAATATTTTTTTTCCCAAAGAAACTAAAAAAATATATTTTTTTTCCAAAGTAACTAAAAAAATATTTTTTTTTCCAAAGTAACTAAAAAAATAATTTTTTTCCAAAGTAACTAAAAATTATTTTTTTTCCCCAAAGTAACTAAAAAAATATTTTTTTTTCCAAAGTAACTAAAAAATTATTTTTTTTTCCAAAGCAACTAAAAAAATATTTTTTTTCCAAAGTAATTAAAAAAAAAAAAAAATTTCCAAAGTAACTAAATTTTTTTTTTTTTTTCCAAAGTAACTAAAAAAATACTTTTTTTCCCCAAAGTAACTAAAAAAATATTTTTTTTTCCAAAGTAACTAAAAAAATTTTTTTTTTTCCAAAGAAACTAAAAAAATATATTTTTTTTCCAAAGTAACTAAAAAAATTTTTTTTTTCCAAAGTAACTAAAAAAATATTTTTTTTTCCAAAGTAACTAAAAAAATATTTTTTTTTCCAAAGTAACTAAAAAAATATTTTTTTTTCCAAAGTAACTAAAAAAATATTTTTTTTTCCAAAGTAACTAAAAAATATTTTTTTTTTCCAAAGTAACTAAAAAAATATTTTTTTTTCCAAAGTAACTAAAAAAATATTTTTTTTTCCAAAGTAACTAAAAAAAAATTTTTTTTTCCAAAGTAACTAAAAAAATTTTTTTTTTTCCAAAGTAACTAAAAAATTATTTTTTTTCCAAAGTAATTAAAAAAAAAAAAAAAATTCCAAAGTAACTAAATTTTTTTTTTTTTTTCCAAAGTAACTAAAAAAATACTTTTTTTCCCCAAAGTAACTAAAAAAATATTTTTTTTTCCAAAGTAACTAAAAAAATATTTTTTTTTCCAAAGAAACTAAAAAAATATATTTTTTTTCCAAAGTAACTAAAAAAATATTTTTTTTTCCAAAGTAACTAAAAAAATAATTTTTTTCCAAAGTAACTAAAAATTATTTTTTTTCCCCAAAGTAACTAAAAAAATATTTTTTTTTCCAAAGTAACTAAAAAATTATTTTTTTTTCCAAAGTAACTAAAAAAATTTTTTTTTTTCCAAAGTAACTAAAAAAAATTTTTTTTTCCAAAGTAACTAAAAAAATTTTTTTTTTTCCAAAGTAACTAAAAAATTATTTTTTTTCCAAAGTAATTAAAAAAAAAAAAAAATTTCCAAAGTAACTAAATTTTTTTTTTTTTTTCCAAAGTAACTAAAAAAATACTTTTTTTCCCCAAAGTAACTAAAAAAATATTTTTTTTTCCAAAGTAACTAAAAAAAATTTTTTTTTTCCAAAGAAACTAAAAAAATATATTTTTTTTCCAAAGTAACTAAAAAAATTTTTTTTTTTCCAAAGTAACTAAAAAAATATTTTTTTTTCCAAAGTAACTAAAAAAATATTTTTTTTTCCAAAGTAACTAAAAAAATATTTTTTTTTCCAAAGTAACTAAAAAAATATTTTTTTTTCCAAAGTAACTAAAAAATATTTTTTTTTTCCAAAGTAACTAAAAAAATATTTTTTTTTCCAAAGTAACTAAAAAAATATTTTTTTTTCCAAAGTAACTAAAAAAATATTTTTTTTTCCAAAGTAACTAAAAAAATATTTTTTTTTCCAAAGTAACTAAAAAAATATATTTTTTTCCAAAGTAACTAAAAAAATATTTTTTTTTCCAAAGTAACTAAAAAAATATTTTTTTTTCCAAAGTAACTAAAAAAATATTTTTTTTTCCAAAGAAACTAAAAAAATATTTTTTTTTCCAAAGTAACTAAAAAAATATATTTTTTTTCCAAAGTAACTAAAAAAATATTTTTTTTTCCAAAGTAACTAAAAAAATATTTTTTTTTCCAAAGAAACTAAAAAAAAATTTTTTTTTCCAAAGAAACTAAAAAAATATTTTTTTTTCCAAAGTAACTAAAAAAATATTTTTTTTTCCAAAGTAACTAAAAAAATATTTTTTTTTCCAAAGTAACTAAAAAAATATTTTTTTTTCCAAAGTAACTAAAAAAATATTTTTTTTTCCAAAGTAACTAAAAAAATATATTTTTTTCCAAAGTAAATAAAAAAATATTTTTTTTTCCAAAGTAACTAAAAAAATATTTTTTTTTCCAAAGTAACTAAAAAAATATATTTTTTTTCCAAAGTAACTAAAAAAAAAAAAAAAATTCCAAAGTAACTAAATTTTTTTTTTTTTTTCCAAAGTAACTAAAAAAATACTTTTTTTCCCCAAAGTAACTAAAAAAATATTTTTTTTTCCAAAGTAACTAAAAAAATTTTTTTTTTTCCAAAGAAACTAAAAAAATATATTTTTTTTCCAAAGTAACTAAAAAAATTTTTTTTTTTCCAAAGTAACTAAAAAATTATTTTTTTTCCAAAGTAATTAAAAAAAAAAAAAAATTTCCAAAGTAACTAAATTTTTTTTTTTTTTTCCAAAGTAACTAAAAAAATACTTTTTTTCCCCAAAGTAACTAAAAAAATATTTTTTTTTCCAAAGTAACTAAAAAAATATTTTTTTTTCCAAAGAAACTAAAAAAATATATTTTTTTTCCAAAGTAACTAAAAAAATATTTTTTTTTCCAAAGTAACTAAAAAAATAATTTTTTTCCAAAGTAACTAAAAATTATTTTTTTCCCCCAAAGTAACTAAAAAAATATTTTTTTTTCCAAAGTAACTAAAAAATTATTTTTTTTTCCAAAGTAACTAAAAAAATATTTTTTTTTCCAAAGTAACTAAAAAATTTTTTTTTTTTCCAAAGTAACTAAAAAAATTTTTTTTTTTCCAAAGTAACTAAAAAATTATTTTTTTTCCAAAGTAATTAAAAAAAAAAAAAATTTCCAAAGTAACTAAATTTTTTTTTTTTTTTCCAAAGTAACTAAAAAAATACTTTTTTTCCCCAAAGTAACTAAAAAAATATTTTTTTTTCCAAAGTAACTAAAAAAAAATTTTTTTTTCCAAAGAAACTAAAAAAATATATTTTTTTTCCAAAGTAACTAAAAAAAATTTTTTTTTTCCAAAGTAACTAAAAAAATATTTTTTTTTCCAAAGTAACTAAAAAAATATTTTTTTTTCCAAAGTAACTAAAAAAATATTTTTTTTTCCAAAGTAACTAAAAAAATATTTTTTTTTCCAAAGTAACTAAAAAATATATTTTTTTTTCCAAAGTAACTAAAAAAATATTTTTTTTTCCAAAGTAACTAAAAAAATATTTTTTTTTCCAAAGTAACTAAAAAAATATTTTTTTTTCCAAAGTAACTAAAAAAATATTTTTTTTTCCAAAGTAACTAAAAAAATATATTTTTTTCCAAAGTAACTAAAAAAATATTTTTTTTTCCAAAGTAACTAAAAAAATATTTTTTTTTCCAAAGTAACTAAAAAAATATTTTTTTTTCCAAAGAAACTAAAAAAATATTTTTTTTTCCAAAGTAACTAAAAAAATATATTTTTTTTCCAAAGTAACTAAAAAAATATTTTTTTTTCCAAAGTAACTAAAAAAATATTTTTTTTTCCAAAGTAACTAAAAAAATATTTTTTTTTCCATGTAACTAAAAAAATATTTTTTTTCCAAAGTAACTAAAAAAATATTTTTTTTTCCAAAGAAACTAAAAAAATATTTTTTTTTCCAAAGAAACTAAAAAAAAAATTTTTTTTCCAAAGAAACTAAAAAAATATTTTTTTTTCCAAAGTAACTAAAAAAATATTTTTTTTTCCAAAGTAACTAAAAAAATATTTTTTTTTCCAAAGTAACTAAAAAAATATTTTTTTTTCCAAAGTAACTAAAAAAATATTTTTTTTTCCAAAGTAACTAAAAAAATATATTTTTTTCCAAAGTAAATAAAAAAATATTTTTTTTTCCAAAGTAACTAAAAAAATATTTTTTTTTCCAAAGTAACTAAAAAAATATATTTTTTTTCCAAAGTAACTAAAAAAATATTTTTTTTTCCAAAGTAACTAAAAAAATATTTTTTTTTCCAAAGTAACTAAAAAAATATTTTTTTTTCCAAAGTAACTAAAAAAATATTTTTTTTTCCAAAGTAACTAAAAAAATATTTTTTTTTCCAAAGTAACTAAAAAAATATTTTTTTTCCAAAGTAACTAAAAAAAAAAATTTTTTTCCAAAGTAACTAAAAAAATATTTTTTTTTCCAAAGTAACTAAAAAAATATTTTTTTTTCCAAAGTAACTAAAAAAAATTTTTTTTTTCCAAAGTAACTAAAAAAATATTTTTTTTTCCAAAGTAACTAAAAAAATATTTTTTTTTCCAAAGTAACTAAAAAAATATTTTTTTTTCCAAAGTAACTAAAAAAATATTTTTTTTTCCAAAGTAACTAAAAAATATTTTTTTTTTCCAAAGTAACTAAAAAAATATTTTTTTTCCAAAGTAATTAAAAAAAAAAAAAATTTCCAAAGTAACTAAATTTTTTTTTTTTTTCCAAAGTAACTAAAAAAATACTTTTTTTCCCCAAAGTAACTAAAAAAATATTTTTTTTTCCAAAGTAACTAAAAAAATATTTTTTTTTCCAAAGAAACTAAAAAAATATATTTTTTTTCCAAAGTAACTAAAAAAAATTTTTTTTTTCCAAAGTAACTAAAAAAATATTTTTTTTTCCAAAGTAACTAAAAAAATATTTTTTTTTCCAAAGTAACTAAAAAAATATTTTTTTTTCCAAAGTAACTAAAAAAATATTTTTTTTTCCAAAGTAACTAAAAAATATTTTTTTTTTCCAAAGTAACTAAAAAAATATTTTTTTTTCCAAAGTAACTAAAAAAATATTTTTTTTTCCAAAGTAACTAAAAAAATATTTTTTTTTCCAAAGTAACTAAAAAAATATTTTTTTTTCCAAAGTAACTAAAAAAATATTTTTTTTTCCAAAGTAACTAAAAAAATATATTTTTTTCCAAAGTAACTAAAAAAATATATTTTTTTCCAAAGTAACTAAAAAAATATTTTTTTTTCCAAAGAAACTAAAAAAATATTTTTTTTTCCAAAGTAACTAAAAAAATATATTTTTTTTCCAAAGTAACTAAAAAAATATTTTTTTTTCCAAAGTAACTAAAAAAATATTTTTTTTTCCAAAGTAACTAAAAAAATATTTTTTTTTCCATGTAACTAAAAAAATATTTTTTTTCCAAAGTAACTAAAAAAATATTTTTTTTTCCAAAGAAACTAAAAAAATATTTTTTTTTCCAAAGTAACTAAAAAAAAAAATTTTTTTCCAAAGAAACTAAAAAAATATTTTTTTTTCCAAAGTAACTAAAAAAATATTTTTTTTTCCAAAGTAACTAAAAAAATATTTTTTTTTCCAAAGTAACTAAAAAAATATTTTTTTTTCCAAAGTAACTAAAAAAATATTTTTTTTTCCAAAGTAACTAAAAAAATATATTTTTTTCCAAAGTAAATAAAAAAATATTTTTTTTTCCAAAGTAACTAAAAAAATATATTTTTTTCCAAAGTAACTAAAAAAATATATTTTTTTTCCAAAGTAACTAAAAAAATATTTTTTTTTCCAAAGTAACTAAAAAAATATTTTTTTTTCCAAAGTAACTAAAAAAATATTTTTTTTTCCAAAGTAACTAAAAAAATATTTTTTTTTCCAAAGTAACTAAAAAAATATTTTTTTTTCCAAAGTAACTAAAAAAATATTTTTTTTCCAAAGTAACTAAAAAAAAAAATTTTTTTCCAAAGTAACTAAAAAAATATTTTTTTTTCCAAAGTAACTAAAAAAATATTTTTTTTTCCAAAGTAACTAAAAAAAATATTTTTTTTTCCAAAGTAACTAAAAAAATATTTTTTTTTCCAAAGTAACTAAAAAAATATTTTTTTTTCCAAAGTAACTAAAAAAATATTTTTTTTTCCAAAGTAACTAAAAAAATATTTTTTTTTCCAAAGTAACTAAAAAATATTTTTTTTTTCCAAAGTAACTAAAAAAATATTTTTTTTTCCAAAGTAACTAAAAAAATATTTTTTTTTCCAAAGTAACTAAAAAAATATTTTTTTTTCCAAAGTAACTAAAAAAATATTTTTTTTTCCAAAGTAACTAAAAAAATATTTTTTTTTCCAAAGTAACTAAAAAAATATTTTTTTTTCCAAAGTAACTAAAAAAATATTTTTTTTTCCAAAGTAACTAAAAAAATATTTTTTTTTCCAAAGTAACTAAAAAAATATATTTTTTTCCAAAGTAACTAAAAAAATATTTTTTTTTCCAAAGTAACTAAAAAAAATTTTTTTTTCCAAAGTAACTAAAAAATTTTTTTTTTTTCCAAAGAAACTAAAAAAATATTTTTTTTCCAAAGTAACTAAAAAAAAATTTTTTTTCCAAAGTAACTAAAAAAAATTTTTTTTTTCCAAAGAAACTAAAAAAATATTTTTTTTTCCAAAGTAACTAAAAAAAAAAAAAAAATTCCAAAGTAACTAAAAAATTTTTTTTTTTCCCAAAGTAACTAAAAAAATATTTTTTTTTCCAAAGTAACTAAAAAATTATTTTTTTTCCAAAGTAATTAAAAAAAAAAAAAAAATTCCAAAGTAACTAAATTTTTTTTTTTTTTCCAAAGTAACTAAAAAAATACTTTTTTTTCCAAAGTAACTAAAAAAATATTTTTTTTTCCAAAGTAACTAAAAAAATATTTTTTTTTCCAAAGTAACTAAAAAATATTTTTTTTTTCCAAAGTAACTAAAAAAATATTTTTTTTTCCAAAGTAACTAAAAAAATATTTTTTTTCCAAAGTAACTAAAAAAATATTTTTTTTTCCAAAGTAACTAAAAAAATATTTTTTTTTCCAAAGTAACTAAAAAAATATTTTTTTTTCCAAAGTAACTAAAAAAATATTTTTTTTTCCAAAGTAACTAAAAAAATATTTTTTTTTCCAAAGTAACTAAAAAAATATATTGTTTTCCAAAGTAACTAAAAAAATATATTTTTTTTCCAAAGTAACTAAAAAAATATTTTTTTTTCCAAAGTAATTAAAAAAATATTTTTTTTTCCAAAGTAACTAAAAAAATATTTTTTTTTCCAAACTAACTAAAAAAATATTTTTTTTTCCAAAGTAACTAAAAAAATATTTTTTTTTCCAAAGTAACTAAAAAAATATTTTTTTTTCCAAAGTAACTAAAAAAATATTTTTTTTCCAAAGTAACTAAAAAAATATTTTTTTTTCCAAAGTAACAAAAAAAATATTTTTTTTTCCAAAGTAACAAAAAAAATATTTTTTTTTTCCAAAGTAACTAAAAAAATATTTTTTTTCCAAAGTAACTAAAAAAATATTTTTTTTTCCAAAGAAACTAAAAAAATATTTTTTTTTCCAAAGTAACTAAAAAAAATAATTTTTTTCCAAAGTAACTAAAAATTATTTTTTTTCCCCAAAGTAACTAAAAAAATATTTTTTTTTCCAAAGTAACTAAAAAATTATTTTTTTTTCCAAAGTAACTAAAAAAATATTTTTTTTTCCAAAGTAACTAAAAAAATTTTTTTTTTCCAAAGTAACTAAAAAATTTTTTTTTTTTCCAAAGTAACTAAAAAATTATTTTTTTTCCAAAGTAATTAAAAAAAAAAAAAAATTCCAAAGTAACTAAATTTTTTTTTTTTTTTCCAAAGTAACTAAAAAAATACTTTTTTTTCCCAAAGTAACTAAAAAAATATTTTTTTTTCCAAAGTAACTAAAAAAATATTTTTTTTTCCAAAGAAACTAAAAAAATATTTTTTTTTCCAAAGTAACTAAAAAAATATATTTTTTTCCAAAGTAACTAAAAAAATATTTTTTTTTCCAAAGTAACTAAAAAAATATTTTTTTTTCCAAAGTAACTAAAAAAATATTTTTTTTTCCAAAGTAACTAAAAAAATATTTTTTTTTCCAAAGTAACTAAAAAAATATTTTTTTTTCCAAAGTAACTAAAAAATATTTTTTTTTTCCAAAGTAACTAAAAAAATATTTTTTTTTCCAAAGTAACTAAAAAAATATTTTTTTTTCCAAAGTAACTAAAAAAATATTTTTTTTTCCAAAGTAACTAAAAAAATATTTTTTTTTCCAAAGTAACTAAAAAAATATATTTTTTTCCAAAGTAACTAAAAAAATATTTTTTTTTCCAAAGTAACTAAAAAAATATTTTTTTTTCCAAAGTAACTAAAAAAATATTTTTTTTTCCAAAGTAACTAAAAAAATATATTTTTTTCCAAAGTAACTAAAAAAATATATTTTTTTTCCAAAGTAACTAAAAAAATATTTTTTTTTCCAAAGTAACTAAAAAAATATTTTTTTTTCCAAAGTAACTAAAAAAATATTTTTTTTTCCATGTAACTAAAAAAATATTTTTTTTCCAAAGTAACTAAAAAAATATTTTTTTTTCCAAAGAAACTAAAAAAATATTTTTTTTTCCAAAGTAACTAAAAAAAAAATTTTTTTTCCAAAGAAACTAAAAAAATATTTTTTTTTCCAAAGTAACTAAAAAAATATTTTTTTTTCCAAAGAAACTAAAAAAATATTTTTTTTTCCAAAGAAACTAAAAAATTTTTTTTTTTTCCAAAGAAACTAAAAAAATATTTTTTTTTCCAAAGTAACTAAAAAAATATTTTTTTTTCCAAAGTAACTAAAAAAATATTTTTTTTTCCAAAGTAACTAAAAAAATATTTTTTTTTCCAAAGTAACTAAAAAATATTTTTTTTTTCCAAAGTAACTAAAAAAATATTTTTTTTTCCAAAGTAACTAAAAAAATATTTTTTTTTCCAAAGTAACTAAAAAAATATTTTTTTTCCAAAGTAACTAAAAAAATATTTTTTTTTCCAAAGTAACTAAAAAAATATTTTTTTTTCCAAAGTAACTAAAAAAATATTTTTTTTTCCAAAGTAACTAAAAAAATATTTTTTTTTCCAAAGTAACTAAAAAAATATATTTTTTTTCCAAAGTAACTAAAAAAATATTTTTTTTTCCAAAGTAACTAAAAAAATATTTTTTTTTCCAAAGTAACTAAAAAAATATTTTTTTTCCAAAGTAACTAAAAAAATATTTTTTTTTCCAAAGAAACTAAAAAAATATTTTTTTTTCCAAAGTAACTAAAACAAATTTTTTTTTTCCAAAGAAACTAAAAAAATATTTTTTTTTCCAAAGTAACTAAAAAAAATTTTTTTTTCCAAAGTAACTAAAAACATATTTTTTTTTCCAAAGTAACTAAAAAAATATTTTTTTTTCCAAAGTAACTAAAAAAAAAAAAAATTTTCCAAAGTAACTAAAAAATTTTTTTTTTTTCCCAAAGTAACTAAAAAAATATTTTTTTTTCCAAAGTAACTAAAAAATTATTTTTTTTCCAAAGTAATTAAAAAAAAAAAAAAATTTCCAAAGTAACTAAATTTTTTTTTTTTTTCCAAAGTAACTAAAAAAATACTTTTTTTTCCCAAAGTAACTAAAAAATTTTTTTTTTTTCCAAAGTAACTAAAAAAATATTTTTTTTTCCAAAGTAACTAAAAAAATATTTTTTTTTCCAAAGTAACTAAAAAAATATTTTTTTTTCCAAAGTAACTAAAAAAATACTTTTTTTTCCCAAAGTAACTAAAAATTTTTTTTTTTTTCCAAAGTAACTAAAAAATTTTTTTTTTTTCCAAAGTAACTAAAAAAATATTTTTTTTTCCAAAGTAACTAAAAAAATATTTTTTTTTCCAAAGTAACTAAAAAAATATTTTTTTTTCCAAAGTAACTAAAAAATATTTTTTTTTTCCAAAGTAACTAAAAAATTTTTTTTTTTCCCAAAGTAACTAAAAAAATATTTTTTTTTCCAAAGTAACTAAAAAATTATTTTTTTTCCAAAGTAATTAAAAAAAAAAAAAAATTTCCAAAGTAACTAAATTTTTTTTTTTTTTCCAAAGTAACTAAAAAAATACTTTTTTTTCCCAAAGTAACTAAAAATTTTTTTTTTTTCCAAAGTAACTAAAAAAATATTTTTTTTTCCAAAGTAACTAAAAAAATATTTTTTTTTCCAAAGTAACTAAAAAAATATTTTTTTTTCCAAAGTAACTAAAAAAATATTTTTTTTTCCAAAGTAACTAAAAAAATATTTTTTTTCCCAAAGTAACTAAAAAAATATTTTTTTTTCCAAAGAAACTAAAAAAATATTTTTTTTTCCAAAGAAACTAAAAAAATTTTTTTTTTTCCAAAGTAACTAAAAAAATATTTTTTTTTCCAAAGTAACTAAAAAAATATTTTTTTTTCCAAAGTAACTAAAAATTTTTTTTTTTTCCAAAGTAACTAAAAAAATATTTTTTTTTCCAAAGAAACTAAAAAAATATTTTTTTTTCCAAAGTAACTAAAAAAAATTTTTTTTTTCCAAAGAAACTAAAAAAATATTTTTTTTTCCAAAGTAACTAAAAAAATATTTTTTTTTCCAAAGTAACTAAAAAAATATTTTTTTTCCAAAGTAATTAAAAAAAAAAAAAAATTTCCAAAGTAACTAAATTTTTTTTTTTTTTTCCAAAGTAACTAAAAAAATATTTTTTTTCCAAAGAAACTAAAAAAATATATTTTTTTTCCAAAGTAACTAAAAAAATATTTTTTTTTCCAAAGTAACTAAAAAAATAATTTTTTTCCAAAGTAACTAAAAATTATTTTTTTTCCCCAAAGTAACTAAAAAAATATTTTTTTTTCCAAAGTAACTAAAAAAATATTTTTTTTTCCAAAGTAACTAAAAAAATATTTTTTTTCCAAAGTAACTAAAAAAAAAATTTTTTTTCCAAAGTAACTAAAAAAATATTTTTTTTTCCAAAGTAACTAAAAAAATATTTTTTTTTCCAAAGTAACTAAAAAAATATTTTTTTTTCCAAAGTAACTAAAAAAATTTTTTTTTTTCCAAAGTAACTAAAAAAATATTTTTTTTTCCAAAGTAACTAAAAAAATATTTTTTTTTCCAAAGTAACTAAAAAAATATTTTTTTTTCCAAAGTAACTAAAAAATATATTTTTTTTCCAAAGTAACTAAAAAAATATTTTTTTCCAAAGTAATTAAAAAAAAAAAAAAATTTCCAAAGTAACTAAATTTTTTTTTTTTTTTCCAAAGTAACTAAAAAAATACTTTTTTTCCCCAAAGTAACTAAAAAAATATTTTTTTTTCCAAAGTAACTAAAAAAATATTTTTTTTTCCAAAGAAACTAAAAAAATATATTTTTTTTCCAAAGTAACTAAAAAAAATTTTTTTTTTCCAAAGTAACTAAAAAAATATTTTTTTTTCCAAAGTAACTAAAAAAATATTTTTTTTTCCAAAGTAACTAAAAAAATATTTTTTTTTCCAAAGTAACTAAAAAAATATTTTTTTTTCCAAAGTAACTAAAAAATATTTTTTTTTTCCAAAGTAACTAAAAAAATATTTTTTTTTCCAAAGTAACTAAAAAAATATTTTTTTTTCCAAAGTAACTAAAAAAATATTTTTTTTTCCAAAGTAACTAAAAAAATATTTTTTTTTCCAAAGTAACTAAAAAAATATATTTTTTTCCAAAGTAACTAAAAAAATATTTTTTTTTCCAAAGTAACTAAAAAAATATTTTTTTTTCCAAAGTAACTAAAAAAATATTTTTTTTTCCAAAGAAACTAAAAAAATATTTTTTTTTCCAAAGTAACTAAAAAAATATTTTTTTTTTCCAAAGTAACTAAAAAAATATTTTTTTTTCCAAAGTAACTAAAAAAATATTTTTTTTTCCAAAGAAACTAAAAAAATATTTTTTTTTCCAAAGTAACTAAAAAAAAAAAATTTTTTCCAAAGAAACTAAAAAAATATTTTTTTTTCCAAAGTAACTAAAAAAATATTTTTTTTTCCAAAGTAACTAAAAAAATATTTTTTTTTCCAAAGTAACTAAAAAAATATTTTTTTTTCCAAAGTAACTAAAAAAATATTTTTTTTTCCAAAGTAACTAAAAAAATATTTTTTTTTCCAAAGTAAATAAAAAAATATTTTTTTTTCCAAAGTAACTAAAAAAATATATTTTTTTCCAAAGTAACTAAAAAAATATATTTTTTTTCCAAAGTAACTAAAAAAATATTTTTTTTTCCAAAGTAACTAAAAAAATATTTTTTTTTCCAAAGTAACTAAAAAAATATTTTTTTTCCAAAGTAACTAAAAAATATTTTTTTTTCCAAAGTAACTAAAAAAATATTTTTTTTTCCAAAGTAACTAAAAAAATATTTTTTTTCCAAAGTAACTAAAAAAAAAAAATTTTTTCCAAAGTAACTAAAAAAATATTTTTTTTTCCAAAGTAACTAAAAAAATATTTTTTTTTCCAAAGTAACTAAAAAATATTTTTTTTTTCCAAAGTAACTAAAAAAATATTTTTTTTTCCAAAGTAACTAAAAAAATATTTTTTTTTCCAAAGTAACTAAAAAAATATTTTTTTTTCCAAAGTAACTAAAAAAATATTTTTTTTTCCAAAGTAACTAAAAAAATATTTTTTTTCCAAAGTAACTAAAAAAATATTTTTTTTTCCAAAGTAACTAAAAAAATATTTTTTTTTCCAAAGTAACTAAAAAAATATATTTTTTTCCAAAGTAACTAAAAAAAAATTTTTTTTCCCAAAGTAACTAAAAAAAAAAATTTTTTCCAAAGTAACTAAAAAATTTTTTTTTTTTCCAAAGAAACTAAAAAAATATTTTTTTTCCAAAGTAACTAAAAAAAATTTTTTTTTCCAAAGTAACTAAAAAATTTTTTTTTTTTCCAAAGAAACTAAAAAAAAATTTTTTTTTCCAAAGTAACTAAAAAAAAAAAAAAAATTCCAAAGTAACTAAAAAATTTTTTTTTTTCCCAAAGTAACTAAAAAAATATTTTTTTTTCCAAAGTAACTAAAAAATTATTTTTTTTCCAAAGTAATTAAAAAAAAAAAAAAATTTCCAAAGTAACTAAATTTTTTTTTTTTTTTCCAAAGTAACTAAAAAAATACTTTTTTTTCCAAAGTAACTAAAAAAATATTTTTTTTCCAAAGTAACTAAAAAAATATTTTTTTTTCCAAAGTAACTAAAAAAATATTTTTTTTTCCAAAGTAACTAAAAAAAATTTTTTTTTTCCAAAGTAACTAAAAAAATATTTTTTTTTCCAAAGTAACTAAAAAAATATTTTTTTTCCAAAGTAACTAAAAAAATATATTTTTTTCCAAAGTAACTAAAAAAATATTTTTTTTTCCAAAGTAAATAAAAAAATATTTTTTTTTCCAAAGTAACTAAAAAAATATATTTTTTTCCAAAGTAACTAAAAAAATATATTTTTTTTCCAAAGTAACTAAAAAAATATTTTTTTTTCCAAAGTAACTAAAAAAATATTTTTTTTTCCAAAGTAACTAAAAAAATATTTTTTTTCCAAAGTAACTAAAAAATTTTTTTTTTCCAAAGTAACTAAAAAAATATTTTTTTTTCCAAAGTAACTAAAAAAATATTTTTTTTCCAAAGTAACTAAAAAAAAAAATTTTTTCCAAAGTAACTAAAAAAATATTTTTTTTTCCAAAGTAACTAAAAAAATATTTTTTTTTCCAAAGTAACTAAAAAATATTTTTTTTTTCCAAAGTAACTAAAAAAATATTTTTTTTTCCAAAGTAACTAAAAAAATATTTTTTTTTCCAAAGTAACTAAAAAAATATTTTTTTTTCCAAAGTAACTAAAAAAATATTTTTTTTTCCAAAGTAACTAAAAAAATATTTTTTTTCCAAAGTAACTAAAAAAATATTTTTTTTTCCAAAGTAACTAAAAAAATATTTTTTTTTCCAAAGTAACTAAAAAAATATATTTTTTTCCAAAGTAACTAAAAAAATATTTTTTTTCCCAAAGTAACTAAAAAAAAAAATTTTTTCCAAAGTAACTAAAAAATTTTTTTTTTTTCCAAAGAAACTAAAAAAATATTTTTTTTCCAAAGTAACTAAAAAAAATTTTTTTTTCCAAAGTAACTAAAAAATTTTTTTTTTTTCCAAAGAAACTAAAAAAATTTTTTTTTTTCCAAAGTAACTAAAAAAAAAAAAAAAATTCCAAAGTAACTAAAAAATTTTTTTTTTTCCCAAAGTAACTAAAAAAATATTTTTTTTTCCAAAGTAACTAAAAAATTATTTTTTTTCCAAAGTAATTAAAAAAAAAAAAAAATTTCCAAAGTAACTAAATTTTTTTTTTTTTTTCCAAAGTAACTAAAAAAATACTTTTTTTTCCAAAGTAACTAAAAAAATATTTTTTTTCCAAAGTAACTAAAAAAATATTTTTTTTTCCAAAGTAACTAAAAAAATATTTTTTTTTCCAAAGTAACTAAAAAAAATTTTTTTTTTCCAAAGTAACTAAAAAAATATTTTTTTTTCCAAAGTAACTAAAAAAATTTTTTTTTTTCCAAAGTAACTAAAAAAATATATTTTTTTTCCAAAGTAACTAAAAAAATATTTTTTTTTCCAAAGTAACTAAAAAAATATTTTTTTTTCCAAAGTAACTAAAAAAATATTTTTTTTTCCATGTAACTAAAAAAATATTTTTTTTCCAAAGTAACTAAAAAAATATTTTTTTTTCCAAAGAAACTAAAAAAATATTTTTTTTTCCAAAGTAACTAAAAAAAAATTTTTTTTTCCAAAGAAACTAAAAAAATATTTTTTTTTCCAAAGTAACTAAAAAAATTTTTTTTTTTCCAAAGTAACTAAAAAAATATTTTTTTTTCCAAAGTAACTAAAAAAATATTTTTTTTTCCAAAGTAACTAAAAAAATATTTTTTTTTCCAAAGTAACTAAAAAAATATTTTTTTTTCCAAAGTAACTAAAAAAATATATTTTTTTCCAAAGTAACTAAAAAAATATATTTTTTTCCAAAGTAACTAAAAAAATATATTTTTTTTCCAAAGTAACTAAAAAAATATTTTTTTTTCCAAAGTAACTAAAAAAATATTTTTTTTTCCAAAGTAACTAAAAAAATATTTTTTTTTCCAAAGTAACTAAAAAATATTTTTTTTTCCAAAGTAACTAAAAAAATATTTTTTTTTCCAAAGTAACTAAAAAAATATTTTTTTTCCAAAGTAACTAAAAAAAAAAATTTTTTTCCAAAGTAACTAAAAAAATATTTTTTTTTCCAAAGTAACTAAAAAAATATTTTTTTTTCCAAAGTAACTAAAAAATATTTTTTTTTTTCCAAAGTAACTAAAAAAATATTTTTTTTTCCAAAGTAACTAAAAAAATATTTTTTTTTCCAAAGTAACTAAAAAAATATTTTTTTTTCCAAAGTAACTAAAAAAATATTTTTTTTTCCAAAGTAACTAAAAAAATATTTTTTTTTCCAAAGTAACTAAAAAAATATTTTTTTTTCCAAAGTAACTAAAAAAATATTTTTTTTTCCAAAGTAACTAAAAAAATATTTTTTTTTCCAAAGTAACTAAAAAAATATATTTTTTTCCAAAGTAACTAAAAAAATATTTTTTTTTCCAAAGTAACTAAAAAAAAATTTTTTTTCCAAAGTAACTAAAAAATTTTTTTTTTTTCCAAAGAAACTAAAAAAATATTTTTTTTCCAAAGTAACTAAAAAAAATTTTTTTTTCCAAAGTAACTAAAAAAATTTTTTTTTTTCCAAAGAAACTAAAAAAATATTTTTTTTTCCAAAGTAACTAAAAAAAAAAAAAAAATTCCAAAGTAACTAAAAAATTATTTTTTTTCCCAAAGTAACTAAAAAAATATTTTTTTTTCCAAAGTAACTAAAAAATTATTTTTTTTCCAAAGTAATTAAAAAAAAAAAAAAAATTCCAAAGTAACTAAATTTTTTTTTTTTTTTCCAAAGTAACTAAAAAAATACTTTTTTTTCCAAAGTAACTAAAAAAATATTTTTTTTTCCAAAGTAACTAAAAAAATATTTTTTTTTCCAAAGTAACTAAAAAATATTTTTTTTTTCCAAAGTAACTAAAAAAATATTTTTTTTTCCAAAGTAACTAAAAAAATATTTTTTTTTCCAAAGTAACTAAAAAAATATTTTTTTTTCCAAAGTAACTAAAAAAATATTTTTTTTTCCATGTAACTAAAAAAATATTTTTTTTCCAAAGTAACTAAAAAAATATTTTTTTTTCCAAAGTAACTAAAAAAATATTTTTTTTTCCAAAGTAATTAAAAAAATATTTTTTTTTCCAAAGTAACTAAAAAAATATTTTTTTTTCCAAACTAACTAAAAAAATATTTTTTTTTCCAAAGTAACTAAAAAAATATTTTTTTTTCCAAAGTAACTAAAAAAATATTTTTTTTCCAAAGTAACTAAAAAAATATTTTTTTTTCCAAAGTAACTAAAAAAATATTTTTTTTTCCAAAGTAACTAAAAAAATATTTTTTTTTCCAAAGTAACTAAAAAAATATTTTTTTTTCCAAAGTAACTAAAAAAATATTTTTTTTTCCAAAGTAACTAAAAAAATATTTTTTTTTCCAAAGTAACTAAAAAAATATTTTTTTTTCCAAAGTAACTAAAAAAATATTTTTTTTCCAAAGTAACTAAAAAAATATTTTTTTTTCCAAAGAAACTAAAAAAATATTTTTTTTTCCAAAGTAACTAAAAAAAATTTTTTTTTTCCAAAGAAACTAAAAAAATATTTTTTTTTCCAAAGTAACTAAAAAAATATTTTTTTTTCCAAAGAAACTAAAAAAATATTTTTTTTTCCAAAGAAACTAAAAAAAAAATTTTTTTTCCAAAGAAACTAAAAAAATATTTTTTTTTCCAAAGTAACTAAAAAAATATTTTTTTTTCCAAAGTAACTAAAAAAATATTTTTTTTTCCAAAGTAACTAAAAAAATATTTTTTTTTCCAAAGTAACTAAAAAATATTTTTTTTTTCCAAAGTAACTAAAAAAATATTTTTTTTTCCAAAGTAACTAAAAAAATATATTTTTTTCCAAAGTAACTAAAAAAATATTTTTTTTTCCAAAGTAACTAAAAAAATATTTTTTTTTCCAAAGTAACTAAAAAAATATTTTTTTTTCCAAAGTAACTAAAAAAATATTTTTTTTTCCAAAGTAACTAAAAAAATATTTTTTTTTCCAAAGTAACTAAAAAAATATATTTTTTTTCCAAAGTAACTAAAAAAATATTTTTTTTTCCAAAGTAACTAAAAAAATATTTTTTTTTCCAAAGTAACTAAAAAAATATTTTTTTTCCAAAGTAACTAAAAAAATATTTTTTTTTCCAAAGAAACTAAAAAAATATTTTTTTTTCCAAGGTAACTAAAACAAATTTTTTTTTTCCAAAGAAACTAAAAAAATATTTTTTTTTCCAAAGTAACTAAAAAAATTTTTTTTTTCCAAAGTAACTAAAAACATATTTTTTTTCCCAAAGTAACTAAAAAAATATTTTTTTTTCCAAAGTAACTAAAAAAAAAAAAAATTTTCCAAAGTAACTAAAAATTTTTTTTTTTTTCCCAAAGTAACTAAAAAAATATTTTTTTTTCCAAAGTAACTAAAAAATTATTTTTTTTTCCAAAGTAATTAAAAAAAAAAAAAAATTTCCAAAGTAACTAAATTTTTTTTTTTTTTCCAAAGTAACTAAAAAAATACTTTTTTTTCCCAAAGTAACTAAAAATTTTTTTTTTTTTCCAAAGTAACTAAAAAAATATTTTTTTTTCCAAAGTAACTAAAAAAATATTTTTTTTTCCAAAGTAACTAAAAAAATACTTTTTTTTCCCAAAGTAACTAAAAAAATTTTTTTTTTTTCCAAAGTAACTAAAAAAATATTTTTTTTTCCAAAGTAACTAAAAAAATATTTTTTTTTCCAAAGTAACTAAAAAAATATTTTTTTTTCCAAAGTAACTAAAAAAATATTTTTTTTTCCAAAGTAACTAAAAAATATTTTTTTTTTCCAAAGTAACTAAAAAAATTTTTTTTTTCCCAAAGTAACTAAAAAAATATTTTTTTTTCCAAAGTAACTAAAAAATTATTTTTTTTCCAAAGTAATTAAAAAAAAAAAAAAATTTCCAAAGTAACTAAATTTTTTTTTTTTTTCCAAAGTAACTAAAAAAATACTTTTTTTTCCCAAAGTAACTAAAAATTTTTTTTTTTTTCCAAAGTAACTAAAAAAATATTTTTTTTTCCAAAGTAACTAAAAAAATATTTTTTTTTCCAAAGTAACTAAAAAAATATTTTTTTTTCCAAAGTAACTAAAAAAATATTTTTTTTTCCAAAGTAACTAAAAAAATATTTTTTTTTCCAAAGTAACTAAAAAAATATTTTTTTTTCCAAAGAAACTAAAAAAATATTTTTTTTTCCAAAGAAACTAAAAAAATTTTTTTTTTTCCAAAGTAACTAAAAAAATATTTTTTTTTCCAAAGTAACTAAAAAAATATTTTTTTTTCCAAAGTAACTAAAAAATATTTTTTTTTCCAAAGTAACTAAAAAAATATTTTTTTTTCCAAAGAAACTAAAAAAATATTTTTTTTTCCAAAGTAACTAAAAAAATTTTTTTTTTTCCAAAGAAACTAAAAAAATATTTTTTTTTCCAAAGTAACTAAAAAAATATTTTTTTTTCCAAAGTAACTAAAAAAAAATTTTTTTTTCCAAAGAAACTAAAAAAATATTTTTTTTTCCAAAGTAACTAAAAAAAAAAATTTTTTTCCAAAGAAACTAAAAAAATATTTTTTTTTCCAAAGTAACTAAAAAAAATTTTTTTTTCCAAAGTAACTAAAAAAATATTTTTTTTTCCAAAGTAACTAAAAAAATATTTTTTTTTCCAAAGTAACTAAAAAAAAAAAAAATTTTCCAAAGTAACTAAAAAATTTTTTTTTTTCCCAAAGTAACTAAAAAAATATTTTTTTTTCCAAAGTAACTAAAAAATTATTTTTTTTCCAAAGTAATTAAAAAAAAAAAAAAATTTCCAAAGTAACTAAATTTTTTTTTTTTTTTCCAAAGTAACTAAAAAAATACTTTTTTTTCCCAAAGTAACTAAAAAATTTTTTTTTTTTCCAAAGTAACTAAAAAAATATTTTTTTTTCCAAAGTAACTAAAAAAATATTTTTTTTTCCAAAGTAACTAAAAAAATATTTTTTTTTCCAAAGTAACTAAAAAAATATTTTTTTTTCCAAAGTAACTAAAAAATATTTTTTTTTTCCAAAGTAACTAAAAAAAATTTTTTTTCCCAAAGTAACTAAAAAAATATTTTTTTTTCCAAAGTAACTAAAAAATTATTTTTTTTCCAAAGTAATTAAAAAAAAAAAAAAATTCCAAAGTAACTAAATTTTTTTTTTTTTCCAAAGTAACTAAAAAAATACTTTTTTTTCCCAAAGTAACTAAAAAAAATTTTTTTTTTTCCAAAGTAACTAAAAAAATATTTTTTTTTCCAAAGTAACTAAAAAAATATTTTTTTTTCCAAAGTAACTAAAAAAATATTTTTTTTTCCAAAGTAACTAAAAAAATATTTTTTTTTCCAAAGTAACTAAAAAATATTTTTTTTTTCCAAAGTAACTAAAAAAATATTTTTTTTTCCAAAGTAACTAAAAAAATAATTTTTTTCCAAAGTAACTAAAAATTATTTTTTTTCCCCAAAGTAACTAAAAAATTATTTTTTTTCCAAAGTAACTAAAAAATTATTTTTTTTTCCAAAGTAACTAAAAAAATATTTTTTTTTCCAAAGTAACTAAAAAAAATTTTTTTTTTCCAAAGTAACTAAAAAAATTTTTTTTTTTCCAAAGTAACTAAAAAATTATTTTTTTTCCAAAGTAATTAAAAAAAAAAAAAAATTTCCAAAGTAACTAAATTTTTTTTTTTTTTTCCAAAGTAACTAAAAAAATACTTTTTTTCCCCAAAGTAACTAAAAAAATATTTTTTTTTCCAAAGTAACTAAAAAAATATTTTTTTTTCCAAAGAAACTAAAAAAATATATTTTTTTTCCAAAGTAACTAAAAAAATATTTTTTTTTCCAAAGTAACTAAAAAAATAATTTTTTTCCAAAGTAACTAAAAATTATTTTTTTTCCCCAAAGTAACTAAAAAAATATTTTTTTTTCCAAAGTAACTAAAAAATTATTTTTTTTTCCAAAGTAACTAAAAAAATAATTTTTTTTCCAAAGTAACTAAAAAATTTTTTTTTTTTCCAAAGTAACTAAAAAAATTTTTTTTTTTCCAAAGTAACTAAAAAATTATTTTTTTTCCAAAGTAATTAAAAAAAAAAAAAATTTCCAAAGTAACTAAATTTTTTTTTTTTTTTCCAAAGTAACTAAAAAAATACTTTTTTTCCCCAAAGTAACTAAAAAAATATTTTTTTTTCCAAAGTAACTAAAAAAATTTTTTTTTTTCCAAAGAAACTAAAAAAATATATTTTTTTTCCAAAGTAACTAAAAAAAATTTTTTTTTTCCAAAGTAACTAAAAAAATAATTTTTTTTCCAAAGTAACTAAAAAAATATTTTTTTTTCCAAAGTAACTAAAAAAATATTTTTTTTTCCAAAGTAACTAAAAAAATATTTTTTTTTCCAAAGTAACTAAAAAATATTTTTTTTTTCCAAAGTAACTAAAAAAATATTTTTTTTTCCAAAGTAACTAAAAAAATATTTTTTTTTCCAAAGTAACTAAAAAAAATTTTTTTTTTCCAAAGTAACTAAAAAAATTTTTTTTTTTCCAAAGTAACTAAAAAATTATTTTTTTTCCAAAGTAATTAAAAAAAAAAAAAAATTTCCAAAGTAACTAAATTTTTTTTTTTTTTTCCAAAGTAACTAAAAAAATACTTTTTTTCCCCAAAGTAACTAAAAAAATATTTTTTTTTCCAAAGTAACTAAAAAAATATTTTTTTTTCCAAAGAAACTAAAAAAATATATTTTTTTTCCAAAGTAACTAAAAAAATATTTTTTTTTCCAAAGTAACTAAAAAAATAATTTTTTTCCAAAGTAACTAAAAATTATTTTTTTTCCCCAAAGTAACTAAAAAAATATTTTTTTTTCCAAAGTAACTAAAAAATTATTTTTTTTTCCAAAGTAACTAAAAAAATATTTTTTTTTCCAAAGTAACTAAAAAAATTTTTTTTTTTCCAAAGTAACTAAAAAATTTTTTTTTTTTCCAAAGTAACTAAAAAATTATTTTTTTTCCAAAGTAATTAAAAAAAAAAAAAAATTTCCAAAGTAACTAAATTTTTTTTTTTTTTTCCAAAGTAACTAAAAAAATACTTTTTTTCCCCAAAGTAACTAAAAAAATATTTTTTTTTCCAAAGTAACTAAAAAAATTTTTTTTTTTCCAAAGAAACTAAAAAAATATATTTTTTTTCCAAAGTAACTAAAAAAATTTTTTTTTTTCCAAAGTAACTAAAAAAATATTTGTTTTTCCAAAGTAACTAAAAAAATATTTTTTTTTCCAAAGTAACTAAAAAAATATTTTTTTTTCCAAAGTAACTAAAAAAATATTTTTTTTTCCAAAGTAACTAAAAAATATTTTTTTTTTCCAAAGTAACTAAAAAAATATTTTTTTTTCCAAAGTAACTAAAAAAATATTTTTTTTTCCAAAGTAACTAAAAAAATATTTTTTTTTCCAAAGTAACTAAAAAAATATTTTTTTTTCCAAAGTAACTAAAAAAATATATTTTTTTCCAAAGTAACTAAAAAAATATTTTTTTTTCCAAAGTAACTAAAAAAATATTTTTTTTTCCAAAGTAACTAAAAAAATATTTTTTTTTCCAAAGAAACTAAAAAAATATTTTTTTTTCCAAAGTAACTAAAAAAATATATTTTTTTTCCAAAGTAACTAAAAAAATATATTTTTTTCCAAAGTAACTAAAAAAATATTTTTTTTTCCAAAGTAACTAAAAAAATTTGTTTTTTTCCAAAGAAACTAAAAAAATATTTTTTTTTCCAAAGTAACTAAAAAAAAAAAAAAAATTCCAAAGTAACTAAAAAATTATTTTTTTTCCCAAAGTAACTAAAAAAATATTTTTTTTTCCAAAGTAACTAAAAAATTATTTTTTTTCCAAAGTAATTAAAAAAAAAAAAAATTTCCAAAGTAACTAAATTTTTTTTTTTTTTTCCAAAGTAACTAAAAAAATACTTTTTTTTCCAAAGTAACTAAAAAAATATTTTTTTTTCCAAAGTAACTAAAAAAATATTTTTTTTTCCAAAGTAACTAAAAAATATTTTTTTTTTCCAAAGTAACTAAAAAAATATTTTTTTTCCAAAGTAACTAAAAAAATATTTTTTTTTCCAAAGTAACTAAAAAAATATTTTTTTTTCCAAAGTAACTAAAAAAATATTTTTTTTTCCATGTAACTAAAAAAATATTTTTTTTCCAAAGTAACTAAAAAAATATTTTTTTTTCCAAAGTAACTAAAAAAATATTTTTTTTTCCAAAGTAATTAAAAAAATATTTTTTTTTCCAAAGTAACTAAAAAAATATTTTTTTTTCCAAACTAACTAAAAAAATATTTTTTTTTCCAAAGTAACTAAAAAAATATTTTTTTTTCCAAAGTAACTAAAAAAATATTTTTTTTCCAAAGTAACTAAAAAAATATTTTTTTTTCCAAAGTAACTAAAAAAATATTTTTTTTTCCAAAGTAACTAAAAAAATATATTTTTTTCCAAAGTAACTAAAAAAATATTTTTTTTTCCAAAGTAACTAAAAAAATATTTTTTTTTCCAAAGTAACTAAAAAAATATTTTTTTTTCCAAAGTAACTAAAAAAATATTTTTTTTTCCAAAGTAACTAAAAAAATATTTTTTTTCCAAAGTAACTAAAAAAATATTTTTTTTTCCAAAGAAACTAAAAAAATATTTTTTTTTCCAAAGTAACTAAAAAAAATTTTTTTTTTCCAAAGAAACTAAAAAAATATTTTTTTTTCCAAAGTAACTAAAAAAATATTTTTTTTTCCAAAGAAACTAAAAAAATATTTTTTTTTCCAAAGAAACTAAAAAATTTTTTTTTTTTCCAAAGAAACTAAAAAAATATTTTTTTTTCCAAAGTAACTAAAAAAATATTTTTTTTTCCAAAGTAACTAAAAAAATATTTTTTTTTCCAAAGTAACTAAAAAAATATTTTTTTTTCCAAAGTAACTAAAAAATATTTTTTTTTTCCAAAGTAACTAAAAAAATATTTTTTTTTCCAAAGTAACTAAAAAAATATATTTTTTTCCAAAGTAACTAAAAAAATATTTTTTTTTCCAAAGTAACTAAAAAAATATTTTTTTTTCCAAAGTAACTAAAAAAATATTTTTTTTTCCAAAGTAACTAAAAAAATATTTTTTTTTCCAAAGTAACTAAAAAAATATTTTTTTTTCCAAAGTAACTAAAAAAATATATTTTTTTTCCAAAGTAACTAAAAAAATATTTTTTTTTCCAAAGTAACTAAAAAAATATTTTTTTTTCCAAAGTAACTAAAAAAATATTTTTTTTCCAAAGTAACTAAAAAAATATTTTTTTTTCCAAAGAAACTAAAAAAATATTTTTTTTTCCAAGGTAACTAAAACAAATTTTTTTTTTCCAAAGAAACTAAAAAAATATTTTTTTTTCCAAAGTAACTAAAAAAAAATTTTTTTTCCAAAGTAACTAAAAACATATTTTTTTTCCCAAAGTAACTAAAAAAATATTTTTTTTTCCAAAGTAACTAAAAAAAAAAAAAATTTTCCAAAGTAATTAAAAAAAAAAAAAAATTTCCAAAGTAACTAAATTTTTTTTTTTTTTTCCAAAGTAACTAAAAAAATACTTTTTTTTCCAAAGTAACTAAAAAAATATTTTTTTTTCCAAAGTAACTAAAAAAATATTTTTTTTTCCAAAGTAACTAAAAAATATTATTTTTTTCCAAAGTAACTAAAAAAATATTTTTTTTCCAAAGTAACTAAAAAAATATTTTTTTTTCCAAAGTAACTAAAAAAATATTTTTTTTTCCAAAGTAACTAAAAAAATATTTTTTTTTCCATGTAACTAAAAAAATATTTTTTTTCCAAAGTAACTAAAAAAATATTTGTTTTTCCAAAGTAACTAAAAAAATATTTTTTTTTCCAAAGTAATTAAAAAAATATTTTTTTTTCCAAAGTAACTAAAAAAATATTTTTTTTTCCAAACTAACTAAAAAAATATTTTTTTTTCCAAAGTAACTAAAAAAATATTTTTTTTTCCAAAGTAACTAAAAAAATATTTTTTTTCCAAAGTAACTAAAAAAATATTTTTTTTTCCAAAGTAACTAAAAAAATATTTTTTTTTCCAAAGTAACTAAAAAAATATATTTTTTTCCAAAGTAACTAAAAAAATATTTTTTTTTCCAAAGTAACTAAAAAAATATTTTTTTTTCCAAAGTAACTAAAAAAATATTTTTTTTTCCAAAGTAACTAAAAAAATATTTTTTTTTCCAAAGTAACTAAAAAAATATTTTTTTTCCAAAGTAACTAAAAAAATATTTTTTTTTCCAAAGAAACTAAAAAAATATTTTTTTTTCCAAAGTAACTAAAAAAAATTTTTTTTTTCCAAAGAAACTAAAAAAATATTTTTTTTTCCAAAGTAACTAAAAAAATATTTTTTTTTCCAAAGAAACTAAAAAAATATTTTTTTTTCCAAAGAAACTAAAAAATTTTTTTTTTTTCCAAAGAAACTAAAAAAATATTTTTTTTTCCAAAGTAACTAAAAAAATATTTTTTTTTCCAAAGTAACTAAAAAAATATTTTTTTTTCCAAAGTAACTAAAAAAATATTTTTTTTTCCAAAGTAACTAAAAAATATTTTTTTTTTCCAAAGTAACTAAAAAAATATTTTTTTTTCCAAAGTAACTAAAAAAATATATTTTTTTCCAAAGTAACTAAAAAAATATTTTTTTTTCCAAAGTAACTAAAAAAATATTTTTTTTTCCAAAGTAACTAAAAAAATATTTTTTTTTCCAAAGTAACTAAAAAAATATTTTTTTTTCCAAAGTAACTAAAAAAATATTTTTTTTTCCAAAGTAACTAAAAAAATATATTTTTTTTCCAAAGTAACTAAAAAAATATTTTTTTTTCCAAAGTAACTAAAAAAATATTTTTTTTTCCAAAGTAACTAAAAAAATATTTTTTTTCCAAAGTAACTAAAAAAATATTTTTTTTTCCAAAGAAACTAAAAAAATATTTTTTTTTCCAAGGTAACTAAAACAAATTTTTTTTTTCCAAAGAAACTAAAAAAATATTTTTTTTTCCAAAGTAACTAAAAAAAAATTTTTTTTCCAAAGTAACTAAAAACATATTTTTTTTCCCAAAGTAACTAAAAAAATATTTTTTTTTCCAAAGTAACTAAAAAAAAAAAAAATTTTCCAAAGTAACTAAAAAATTTTTTTTTTTTCCCAAAGTAACTAAAAAAATATTTTTTTTTCCAAAGTAACTAAAAAATTATTTTTTTTCCAAAGTAATTAAAAAAAAAAAAAAATTTCCAAAGTAACTAAATTTTTTTTTTTTTTCCAAAGTAACTAAAAAAATACTTTTTTTTCCCAAAGTAACTAAAAATTTTTTTTTTTTTCCAAAGTAACTAAAAAAATATTTTTTTTTCCAAAGTAACTAAAAAAATATTTTTTTTTCCAAAGTAACTAAAAAAATACTTTTTTTTCCCAAAGTAACTAAAAAAATTTTTTTTTTTTCCAAAGTAACTAAAAAAATATTTTTTTTTCCAAAGTAACTAAAAAAATATTTTTTTTTCCAAAGTAACTAAAAAAATATTTTTTTTTCCAAAGTAACTAAAAAAATATTTTTTTTTCCAAAGTAACTAAAAAATATTTTTTTTTTCCAAAGTAACTAAAAAAATTTTTTTTTTCCCAAAGTAACTAAAAAAATATTTTTTTTTCCAAAGTAACTAAAAAATTATTTTTTTTCCAAAGTAATTAAAAAAAAAAAAAAATTTCCAAAGTAACTAAATTTTTTTTTTTTTTCCAAAGTAACTAAAAAAATACTTTTTTTCCCAAAGTAACTAAAAAATTTTTTTTTTTTCCAAAGTAACTAAAAAAATATTTTTTTTTCCAAAGTAACTAAAAAAATATTTTTTTTTCCAAAGTAACTAAAAAAATATTTTTTTTTCCAAAGTAACTAAAAAAATATTTTTTTTTCCAAAGTAACTAAAAAAATATTTTTTTTTCCAAAGTAACTAAAAAAATATTTTTTTTTCCAAAGAAACTAAAAAAATATTTTTTTTTCCAAAGAAACTAAAAAAAAATTTTTTTTTCCAAAGTAACTAAAAAAATATTTTTTTTTCCAAAGTAACTAAAAAAATATTTTTTTTTCCAAAGTAACTAAAAAATTTTTTTTTTTCCAAAGTAACTAAAAAAATATTTTTTTTTCCAAAGAAACTAAAAAAATATTTTTTTTTCCAAAGTAACTAAAAAAAAATTTTTTTTTCCAAAGAAACTAAAAAAATATTTTTTTTTCCAAAGTAACTAAAAAAATATTTTTTTTTCCAAAGTAACTAAAAAAATATTTTTTTTCCAAAGTAACTAAAAAAATATTTTTTTTTCCAAAGAAACTAAAAAAATATTTTTTTTTCCAAAGTAACTAAAAAAAAAATTTTTTTTCCAAAGAAACTAAAAAAATATTTTTTTTTCCAAAGTAACTAAAAAAAATTTTTTTTTCCAAAGTAACTAAAAAAATATTTTTTTTTCCAAAGTAACTAAAAAAATATTTTTTTTTCCAAAGTAACTAAAAAAAAAAAAAATTTTCCAAAGTAACTAAAAAATTTTTTTTTTTCCCAAAGTAACTAAAAAAATATTTTTTTTTCCAAAGTAACTAAAAAATTATTTTTTTTCCAAAGTAATTAAAAAAAAAAAAAAATTTCCAAAGTAACTAAATTTTTTTTTTTTTTTCCAAAGTAACTAAAAAAATACTTTTTTTTCCCAAAGTAACTAAAATTTTTTTTTTTTTTCCAAAGTAACTAAAAAAATATTTTTTTTTCCAAAGTAACTAAAAAAATATTTTTTTTTCCAAAGTAACTAAAAAAATATTTTTTTTTCCAAAGTAACTAAAAAAATATTTTTTTTTCCAAAGTAACTAAAAAATATTTTTTTTTTCCAAAGTAACTAAAAAAAAATTTTTTTCCCAAAGTAACTAAAAAAATATTTTGTTTTCCAAAGTAACTAAAAAATTTTTTTTTTTCCAAAGTAATTAAAAAAAAAAAAAAATTCCAAAGTAACTAAATTTTTTTTTTTTTTCCAAAGTAACTAAAAAAATACTTTTTTTTCCCAAAGTAACTAAAAAAAATTTTTTTTTTCCAAAGTAACTAAAAAAATATTTTTTTTTCCAAAGTAACTAAAAAAATATTTTTTTTTCCAAAGTAACTAAAAAAATTTTTTTTTTTCCAAAGTAACTAAAAAAATATTTTTTTTTCCAAAGTAACTAAAAAATATTTTTTTTTTCCAAAGTAACTAAAAAAATATTTTTTTTCCAAAGTAACTAAAAAAATAATTTTTTTCCAAAGTAACTAAAAATTATTTTTTTTCCCCAAAGTAACTAAAAAATTATTTTTTTTCCAAAGTAACTAAAAAATTATTTTTTTTTCCAAAGTAACTAAAAAAAAATTTTTTTTTCCAAAGTAACTAAAAAAAATTTTTTTTTTCCAAAGTAACTAAAAATTTTTTTTTTTTTCCAAAGTAACTAAAAAATTATTTTTTTTCCAAAGTAATTAAAAAAAAAAAAAAATTTCCAAAGTAACTAAATTTTTTTTTTTTTTTCCAAAGTAACTAAAAAAATACTTTTTTTCCCCAAAGTAACTAAAAAAATATTTTTTTTTCCAAAGTAACTAAAAAAATATTTTTTTTTCCAAAGAAACTAAAAAAATATATTTTTTTTCCAAAGTAACTAAAAAAATATTTTTTTTTCCAAAGTAACTAAAAAAATAATTTTTTTCCAAAGTAACTAAAAATTATTTTTTTTCCCCAAAGTAACTAAAAAAATATTTTTTTTTCCAAAGTAACTAAAAAATTATTTTTTTTTCCAAAGTAACTAAAAAAATAATTTTTTTTCCAAAGTAACTAAAAAATTTTTTTTTTTCCAAAGTAACTAAAAAAAATTTTTTTTTTCCAAAGTAACTAAAAAATTATTTTTTTTCCAAAGTAATTAAAAAAAAAAAAAAATTTCCAAAGTAACTAAATTTTTTTTTTTTTTTCCAAAGTAACTAAAAAAATACTTTTTTTCCCCAAAGTAACTAAAAAAATATTTTTTTTTCCAAAGTAACTAAAAAAATTTTTTTTTTTCCAAAGAAACTAAAAAAATATATTTTTTTTCCAAAGTAACTAAAAAAAATTTTTTTTTTCCAAAGTAACTAAAAAAATAATTTTTTTTCCAAAGTAACTAAAAAAATATTTTTTTTTCCAAAGTAACTAAAAAAATATTTTTTTTTCCAAAGTAACTAAAAAAATATTTTTTTTTCCAAAGTAACTAAAAAATATTTTTTTTTTCCAAAGTAACTAAAAAAATATTTTTTTTTCCAAAGTAACTAAAAAAATATTTTTTTTTCCAAAGTAACTAAAAAAATTTTTTTTTTTCCAAAGTAACTAAAAAAATTTTTTTTTTTCCAAAGTAACTAAAAAATTTTTTTTTTTCCAAAGTAATTAAAAAAAAAAAAAAATTTCCAAAGTAACTAAATTTTTTTTTTTTTTTCCAAAGTAACTAAAAAAATACTTTTTTTCCCCAAAGTAACTAAAAAAATATTTTTTTTTCCAAAGTAACTAAAAAAATATTTTTTTTTCCAAAGAAACTAAAAAAATATATTTTTTTTCCAAAGTAACTAAAAAAATATTTTTTTTTCCAAAGTAACTAAAAAAATAATTTTTTTCCAAAGTAACTAAAAATTATTTTTTTTCCCCAAAGTAACTAAAAAAATATTTTTTTTTCCAAAGTAACTAAAAAATTATTTTTTTTTCCAAAGTAACTAAAAAAATATTTTTTTTTCCAAAGTAACTAAAAAAATTTTTTTTTTTCCAAAGTAACTAAAAAATTTTTTTTTTTTCCAAAGTAACTAAAAAATTATTTTTTTTCCAAAGTAATTAAAAAAAAAAAAAAATTTCCAAAGTAACTAAATTTTTTTTTTTTTTTCCAAAGTAACTAAAAAAATACTTTTTTTCCCCAAAGTAACTAAAAAAATATTTTTTTTTCCAAAGTAACTAAAAAATTTTTTTTTTTTCCAAAGAAACTAAAAAAATATATTTTTTTTCCAAAGTAACTAAAAAAATTTTTTTTTTTCCAAAGTAACTAAAAAAATATTTTTTTTTCCAAAGTAACTAAAAAAATATTTTTTTTTCCAAAGTAACTAAAAAAATATTTTTTTTTCCAAAGTAACTAAAAAAATATTTTTTTTTCCAAAGTAACTAAAAAATTTTTTTTTTTTCCAAAGTAACTAAAAAAATATTTTTTTTTCCAAAGTAACTAAAAAAATATTTTTTTTTCCAAAGTAACTAAAAAAATATTTTTTTTTCCAAAGTAACTAAAAAAATATTTTTTTTTCCAAAGTAACTAAAAAAATATATTTTTTTCCAAAGTAACTAAAAAAATATTTTTTTTTCCAAAGTAACTAAAAAAATATTTTTTTTTCCAAAGTAACTAAAAAAATATTTTTTTTTCCAAAGAAACTAAAAAAATATTTTTTTTTCCAAAGTAACTAAAAAAATATATTTTTTTTCCAAAGTAACTAAAAAAATATATTTTTTTCCAAAGTAACTAAAAAAATATTTTTTTTTCCAAAGTAACTAAAAAAATATTTTTTTTTCCATGTAACTAAAAAAATATTTTTTTTCCAAAGTAACTAAAAAAATATTTTTTTTTCCAAAGAAACTAAAAAAATATTTTTTTTTCCAAAGAAACTAAAAAAAAAATTTTTTTTCCAAAGAAACTAAAAAAATATTTTTTTTTCCAAAGTAACTAAAAAAATATTTTTTTTTCCAAAGTAACTAAAAAAATATTTTTTTTTCCAAAGTAACTAAAAAAATATTTTTTTTTCCAAAGTAACTAAAAAAATATTTTTTTTTCCAAAGTAACTAAAAAAATATATTTTTTTCCAAAGTAAATAAAAAAATATTTTTTTTTCCAAAGTAACTAAAAAAATATTTTTTTTTCCAAAGTAACTAAAAAAATATATTTTTTTTCCAAAGTAACTAAAAAAAAAAAAAAATTTCCAAAGTAACTAAATTTTTTTTTTTTTTTCCAAAGTAACTAAAAAAATACTTTTTTTCCCCAAAGTAACTAAAAAAATATTTTTTTTTCCAAAGTAACTAAAAAATTATTTTTTTTTCCAAAGAAACTAAAAAAATATATTTTTTTTCCAAAGTAACTAAAAAAAATTTTTTTTTTCCAAAGTAACTAAAAAAATATTTTTTTTTCCAAAGTAACTAAAAAAATATTTTTTTTTCCAAAGTAACTAAAAAAATATTTTTTTTTCCAAAGTAACTAAAAAAATATTTTTTTTTCCAAAGTAACTAAAAAATATTTTTTTTTTCCAAAGTAACTAAAAAAATATTTTTTTTTCCAAAGTAACTAAAAAAATATTTTTTTTTCCAAAGTAACTAAAAAAATTTTTTTTTTTCCAAAGTAACTAAAAAAAATTTTTTTTTTCCAAAGTAACTAAAAAATTATTTTTTTTCCAAAGTAATTAAAAAAAAAAAAAAATTTCCAAAGTAACTAAATTTTTTTTTTTTTTTCCAAAGTAACTAAAAAAATACTTTTTTTCCCCAAAGTAACTAAAAAAATATTTTTTTTCCAAAGTAACTAAAAAAATATTTTTTTTTCCAAAGAAACTAAAAAAATATATTTTTTCCCCAAAGTAACTAAAAAAATATTTTTTTTTCCAAAGTAACTAAAAAAATATTTTTTTTTCCAAAGAAACTAAAAAAATATATTTTTTTTCCAAAGTAACTAAAAAAATATTTTTTTTTCCAAAGTAACTAAAAAAATAATTTTTTTCCAAAGTAACTAAAAATTATTTTTTTTCCCCAAAGTAACTAAAAAAATATTTTTTTTTCCAAAGTAACTAAAAAATTATTTTTTTTTCCAAAGTAACTAAAAAAATATTTTTTTTCCAAAGTAATTAAAAAAAAAAAAAAATTTCCAAAGTAACTAAATTTTTTTTTTTTTTTCCAAAGTAACTAAAAAAATACTTTTTTTCCCCAAAGTAACTAAAAAAATATTTTTTTTTCCAAAGTAACTAAAAAATTTTTTTTTTTTCCAAAGAAACTAAAAAAATATATTTTTTTTCCAAAGTAACTAAAAAAATTTTTTTTTTTCCAAAGTAACTAAAAAAATATTTTTTTTTCCAAAGTAACTAAAAAAATATTTTTTTTTCCAAAGTAACTAAAAAAATATTTTTTTTTCCAAAGTAACTAAAAAAATATTTTTTTTTCCAAAGTAACTAAAAAATATTTTTTTTTTCCAAAGTAACTAAAAAAATATTTTTTTTTCCAAAGTAACTAAAAAAATATTTTTTTTTCCAAAGTAACTAAAAAAAAATTTTTTTTTCCAAAGTAACTAAAAAAATTTTTTTTTTTCCAAAGTAACTAAAAAATTATTTTTTTTCCAAAGTAATTAAAAAAAAAAAAAAAATTCCAAAGTAACTAAATTTTTTTTTTTTTTTCCAAAGTAACTAAAAAAATACTTTTTTTCCCCAAAGTAACTAAAAAAATATTTTTTTTTCCAAAGTAACTAAAAAAATATTTTTTTTTCCAAAGAAACTAAAAAAATATATTTTTTTTCCAAAGTAACTAAAAAAATATTTTTTTTTCCAAAGTAACTAAAAAAATAATTTTTTTCCAAAGTAACTAAAAATTATTTTTTTTCCCCAAAGTAACTAAAAAAATATTTTTTTTTCCAAAGTAACTAAAAAATTATTTTTTTTTCCAAAGTAACTAAAAAAATTTTTTTTTTTCCAAAGTAACTAAAAAATTTTTTTTTTTCCAAAGTAACTAAAAAATTTTTTTTTTTTCCAAAGTAACTAAAAAATTATTTTTTTTCCAAAGTAATTAAAAAAAAAAAAAAATTTCCAAAGTAACTAAATTTTTTTTTTTTTTCCAAAGTAACTAAAAAAATACTTTTTTTCCCCAAAGTAACTAAAAAAATATTTTTTTTTCCAAAGTAACTAAAAAAATTTTTTTTTTTCCAAAGAAACTAAAAAAATATATTTTTTTTCCAAAGTAACTAAAAAAATTTTTTTTTTTCCAAAGTAACTAAAAAAATATTTTTTTTTCCAAAGTAACTAAAAAAATATTTTTTTTTCCAAAGTAACTAAAAAAATATTTTTTTTTCCAAAGTAACTAAAAAAATATTTTTTTTTCCAAAGTAACTAAAAAATATTTTTTTTTTCCAAAGTAACTAAAAAAATATTTTTTTTTCCAAAGTAACTAAAAAAATATTTTTTTTTCCAAAGTAACTAAAAAAATATTTTTTTTTCCAAAGTAACTAAAAAAATATTTTTTTTTCCAAAGTAACTAAAAAAATATATTTTTTTCCAAAGTAACTAAAAAAATATTTTTTTTTCCAAAGTAACTAAAAAAATATTTTTTTTTCCAAAGTAACTAAAAAAATATTTTTTTTTCCAAAGAAACTAAAAAAATATTTTTTTTTCCAAAGTAACTAAAAAAATATATTTTTTTTCCAAAGTAACTAAAAAAATATTTTTTTTTCCAAAGTAACTAAAAAAATATTTTTTTTTCCAAAGAAACTAAAAAAAAATTTTTTTTTCCAAAGAAACTAAAAAAATATTTTTTTTTCCAAAGTAACTAAAAAAATATTTTTTTTTCCAAAGTAACTAAAAAAATATTTTTTTTTCCAAAGTAACTAAAAAAATATTTTTTTTTCCAAAGTAACTAAAAAAATATTTTTTTTTCCAAAGTAACTAAAAAAATATATTTTTTTCCAAAGTAAATAAAAAAATATTTTTTTTTCCAAAGTAACTAAAAAAATATTTTTTTTTCCAAAGTAACTAAAAAAATATATTTTTTTTCCAAAGTAACTAAAAAAAAAAAAAAAATTCCAAAGTAACTAAATTTTTTTTTTTTTTTCCAAAGTAACTAAAAAAATACTTTTTTTCCCCAAAGTAACTAAAAAAATATTTTTTTTTCCAAAGTAACTAAAAAAATTTTTTTTTTTCCAAAGAAACTAAAAAAATATATTTTTTTTCCAAAGTAACTAAAAAAATTTTTTTTTTTCCAAAGTAACTAAAAAATTTTTTTTTTTCCAAAGTAATTAAAAAAAAAAAAAAATTTCCAAAGTAACTAAATTTTTTTTTTTTTTTCCAAAGTAACTAAAAAAATACTTTTTTTCCCCAAAGTAACTAAAAAAATATTTTTTTTTCCAAAGTAACTAAAAAAATATTTTTTTTTCCAAAGAAACTAAAAAAATATATTTTTTTTCCAAAGTAACTAAAAAAATATTTTTTTTTCCAAAGTAACTAAAAAAATAATTTTTTTCCAAAGTAACTAAAAATTATTTTTTTCCCCCAAAGTAACTAAAAAAATATTTTTTTTTCCAAAGTAACTAAAAAATTATTTTTTTTTCCAAAGTAACTAAAAAAATATTTTTTTTTCCAAAGTAACTAAAAAATTTTTTTTTTTTCCAAAGTAACTAAAAATTTTTTTTTTTTTCCAAAGTAACTAAAAAATTATTTTTTTTCCAAAGTAATTAAAAAAAAAAAAAAATTTCCAAAGTAACTAAATTTTTTTTTTTTTTTCCAAAGTAACTAAAAAAATACTTTTTTTCCCCAAAGTAACTAAAAAAATATTTTTTTTTCCAAAGTAACTAAAAAAAAATTTTTTTTTCCAAAGAAACTAAAAAAATATATTTTTTTTCCAAAGTAACTAAAAAAAATTTTTTTTTTCCAAAGTAACTAAAAAAATATTTTTTTTTCCAAAGTAACTAAAAAAATATTTTTTTTTCCAAAGTAACTAAAAAAATATTTTTTTTTCCAAAGTAACTAAAAAAATATTTTTTTTTCCAAAGTAACTAAAAAATATATTTTTTTTTCCAAAGTAACTAAAAAAATATTTTTTTTTCCAAAGTAACTAAAAAAATATTTTTTTTTCCAAAGTAACTAAAAAAATATTTTTTTTTCCAAAGTAACTAAAAAAATATTTTTTTTTCCAAAGTAACTAAAAAAATATATTTTTTTCCAAAGTAACTAAAAAAATATTTTTTTTTCCAAAGTAACTAAAAAAATATTTTTTTTTCCAAAGTAACTAAAAAAATATTTTTTTTTCCAAAGAAACTAAAAAAATATTTTTTTTTCCAAAGTAACTAAAAAAATATATTTTTTTTCCAAAGTAACTAAAAAAATATTTTTTTTTCCAAAGTAACTAAAAAAATATTTTTTTTTCCAAAGTAACTAAAAAAATATTTTTTTTTCCATGTAACTAAAAAAATATTTTTTTTCCAAAGTAACTAAAAAAATATTTTTTTTTCCAAAGAAACTAAAAAAATATTTTTTTTTCCAAAGAAACTAAAAAAAAAATTTTTTTTCCAAAGAAACTAAAAAAATATTTTTTTTTCCAAAGTAACTAAAAAAATATTTTTTTTTCCAAAGTAACTAAAAAAATATTTTTTTTTCCAAAGTAACTAAAAAAATATTTTTTTTTCCAAAGTAACTAAAAAAATATTTTTTTTTCCAAAGTAACTAAAAAAATATATTTTTTTCCAAAGTAAATAAAAAAATATTTTTTTTTCCAAAGTAACTAAAAAAATATTTTTTTTTCCAAAGTAACTAAAAAAATATATTTTTTTTCCAAAGTAACTAAAAAAATTTTTTTTTTTCCAAAGTAACTAAAAAAATATTTTTTTTTCCAAAGTAACTAAAAAAATTTTTTTTTTTCCAAAGTAACTAAAAAAATATTTTTTTTTCCAAAGTAACTAAAAAAATATTTTTTTTTCCAAAGTAACTAAAAAAATATTTTTTTTCCAAAGTAACTAAAAAAAAAATTTTTTTTCCAAAGTAACTAAAAAAATATTTTTTTTTCCAAAGTAACTAAAAAAATATTTTTTTTTCCAAAGTAACTAAAAAAAATTTTTTTTTTCCAAAGTAACTAAAAAAATATTTTTTTTTCCAAAGTAACTAAAAAAATATTTTTTTTTCCAAAGTAACTAAAAAAATATTTTTTTTTCCAAAGTAACTAAAAAAATATTTTTTTTCCCAAAGTAACTAAAAAATATTTTTTTTTTCCAAAGTAACTAAAAAAATATTTTTTTTCCAAAGTAATTAAAAAAAAAAAAAAATTTCCAAAGTAACTAAATTTTTTTTTTTTTTCCAAAGTAACTAAAAAAATACTTTTTTTCCCCAAAGTAACTAAAAAAATATTTTTTTTTCCAAAGTAACTAAAAAAATATTTTTTTTTCCAAAGAAACTAAAAAAATATATTTTTTTTCCAAAGTAACTAAAAAAAATTTTTTTTTTCCAAAGTAACTAAAAAAATATTTTTTTTTCCAAAGTAACTAAAAAAATATTTTTTTTTCCAAAGTAACTAAAAAAATATTTTTTTTTCCAAAGTAACTAAAAAAATATTTTTTTTTCCAAAGTAACTAAAAAATATTTTTTTTTTCCAAAGTAACTAAAAAAATATTTTTTTTTCCAAAGTAACTAAAAAAATATTTTTTTTTCCAAAGTAACTAAAAAAATATTTTTTTTTCCAAAGTAACTAAAAAAATATTTTTTTTTCCAAAGTAACTAAAAAAATATTTTTTTTTCCAAAGTAACTAAAAAAATATATTTTTTTCCAAAGTAACTAAAAAAATATATTTTTTTCCAAAGTAACTAAAAAAATATTTTTTTTTCCAAAGAAACTAAAAAAATATTTTTTTTTCCAAAGTAACTAAAAAAATATATTTTTTTTCCAAAGTAACTAAAAAAATATTTTTTTTTCCAAAGTAACTAAAAAAATATTTTTTTTTCCAAAGTAACTAAAAAAATATTTTTTTTTCCATGTAACTAAAAAAATATTTTTTTTCCAAAGTAACTAAAAAAATATTTTTTTTTCCAAAGAAACTAAAAAAATATTTTTTTTTCCAAAGTAACTAAAAAAAAAATTTTTTTTCCAAAGAAACTAAAAAAATATTTTTTTTTCCAAAGTAACTAAAAAAATATTTTTTTTTCCAAAGTAACTAAAAAAATATTTTTTTTTCCAAAGTAACTAAAAAAATATTTTTTTTTCCAAAGTAACTAAAAAAATATTTTTTTTTCCAAAGTAACTAAAAAAATATATTTTTTTCCAAAGTAAATAAAAAAATATTTTTTTTTCCAAAGTAACTAAAAAAATATATTTTTTTCCAAAGTAACTAAAAAAATATATTTTTTTTCCAAAGTAACTAAAAAAATATTTTTTTTTCCAAAGTAACTAAAAAAATATTTTTTTTTCCAAAGTAACTAAAAAAATATTTTTTTTTCCAAAGTAACTAAAAAAATATTTTTTTTTCCAAAGTAACTAAAAAAATATTTTTTTTTCCAAAGTAACTAAAAAAATATTTTTTTTCCAAAGTAACTAAAAAAAAAAATTTTTTTCCAAAGTAACTAAAAAAATATTTTTTTTTCCAAAGTAACTAAAAAAATATTTTTTTTTCCAAAGTAACTAAAAAAAATATTTTTTTTTCCAAAGTAACTAAAAAAATATTTTTTTTTCCAAAGTAACTAAAAAAATATTTTTTTTTCCAAAGTAACTAAAAAAATATTTTTTTTTCCAAAGTAACTAAAAAAATATTTTTTTTTCCAAAGTAACTAAAAAATATTTTTTTTTTCCAAAGTAACTAAAAAAATATTTTTTTTTCCAAAGTAACTAAAAAAATATTTTTTTTTCCAAAGTAACTAAAAAAATATTTTTTTTTCCAAAGTAACTAAAAAAATATTTTTTTTTCCAAAGTAACTAAAAAAATATTTTTTTTTCCAAAGTAACTAAAAAAATATTTTTTTTTCCAAAGTAACTAAAAAAATATTTTTTTTTCCAAAGTAACTAAAAAAATATTTTTTTTTCCAAAGTAACTAAAAAAATATATTTTTTTCCAAAGTAACTAAAAAAATATTTTTTTTTCCAAAGTAACTAAAAAAAATTTTTTTTTCCAAAGTAACTAAAAAATTTTTTTTTTTTCCAAAGAAACTAAAAAAATATTTTTTTTCCAAAGTAACTAAAAAAAATTTTTTTTTCCAAAGTAACTAAAAAAATTTTTTTTTTTCCAAAGAAACTAAAAAAATATTTTTTTTTCCAAAGTAACTAAAAAAAAAAAAAAAATTCCAAAGTAACTAAAAAATTTTTTTTTTTCCCAAAGTAACTAAAAAAATATTTTTTTTTCCAAAGTAACTAAAAAATTATTTTTTTTCCAAAGTAATTAAAAAAAAAAAAAAAATTCCAAAGTAACTAAATTTTTTTTTTTTTTCCAAAGTAACTAAAAAAATACTTTTTTTTCCAAAGTAACTAAAAAAATATTTTTTTTTCCAAAGTAACTAAAAAAATATTTTTTTTTCCAAAGTAACTAAAAAATATTTTTTTTTTCCAAAGTAACTAAAAAAATATTTTTTTTTCCAAAGTAACTAAAAAAATATTTTTTTTCCAAAGTAACTAAAAAAATATTTTTTTTTCCAAAGTAACTAAAAAAATATTTTTTTTTCCAAAGTAACTAAAAAAATATTTTTTTTTCCAAAGTAACTAAAAAAATATTTTTTTTTCCAAAGTAACTAAAAAAATATTTTTTTTTCCAAAGTAACTAAAAAAATATATTGTTTTCCAAAGTAACTAAAAAAATATATTTTTTTTCCAAAGTAACTAAAAAAATATTTTTTTTTCCAAAGTAATTAAAAAAATATTTTTTTTTCCAAAGTAACTAAAAAAATATTTTTTTTTCCAAACTAACTAAAAAAATATTTTTTTTTCCAAAGTAACTAAAAAAATATTTTTTTTTCCAAAGTAACTAAAAAAATATTTTTTTTTCCAAAGTAACTAAAAAAATATTTTTTTTCCAAAGTAACTAAAAAAATATTTTTTTTTCCAAAGTAACAAAAAAAATATTTTTTTTTCCAAAGTAACTAAAAAAATATTTTTTTTTTCCAAAGTAACTAAAAAAATATTTTTTTTCCAAAGTAACTAAAAAAATATTTTTTTTTCCAAAGAAACTAAAAAAATATTTTTTTTTCCAAAGTAACTAAAAAAAAAATTTTTTTTCCAAAGTAACTAAAAATTATTTTTTTTCCCCAAAGTAACTAAAAAAATATTTTTTTTTCCAAAGTAACTAAAAAATTATTTTTTTTTCCAAAGTAACTAAAAAAATATTTTTTTTTCCAAAGTAACTAAAAAAAATTTTTTTTTCCAAAGTAACTAAAAAAAATTTTTTTTTTCCAAAGTAACTAAAAAATTATTTTTTTTCCAAAGTAATTAAAAAAAAAAAAAATTTCCAAAGTAACTAAATTTTTTTTTTTTTTTCCAAAGTAACTAAAAAAATACTTTTTTTTCCCAAAGTAACTAAAAAAATATTTTTTTTTCCAAAGTAACTAAAAAAATATTTTTTTTTCCAAAGAAACTAAAAAAATATTTTTTTTTCCAAAGTAACTAAAAAAATATATTTTTTTCCAAAGTAACTAAAAAAATATTTTTTTTTCCAAAGTAACTAAAAAAATATTTTTTTTTCCAAAGTAACTAAAAAAATATTTTTTTTTCCAAAGTAACTAAAAAAATATTTTTTTTTCCAAAGTAACTAAAAAAATATTTTTTTTTCCAAAGTAACTAAAAAATATTTTTTTTTTCCAAAGTAACTAAAAAAATATTTTTTTTTCCAAAGTAACTAAAAAAATATTTTTTTTTCCAAAGTAACTAAAAAAATATTTTTTTTTCCAAAGTAACTAAAAAAATATTTTTTTTTCCAAAGTAACTAAAAAAATATATTTTTTTCCAAAGTAACTAAAAAAATATTTTTTTTTCCAAAGTAACTAAAAAAATATTTTTTTTTCCAAAGTAACTAAAAAAATATTTTTTTTTCCAAAGTAACTAAAAAAATATATTTTTTTCCAAAGTAACTAAAAAAATATATATTTTTTTCCAAAGTAACTAAAAAAATATTTTTTTTTCCAAAGTAACTAAAAAAATATTTTTTTTTCCAAAGTAACTAAAAAAATATTTTTTTTTCCATGTAACTAAAAAAATATTTTTTTTCCAAAGTAACTAAAAAAATATTTTTTTTTCCAAAGAAACTAAAAAAATATTTTTTTTTCCAAAGTAACTAAAAAAAAAATTTTTTTTCCAAAGAAACTAAAAAAATATTTTTTTTTCCAAAGTAACTAAAAAAATATTTTTTTTTCCAAAGAAACTAAAAAAATATTTTTTTTTCCAAAGAAACTAAAAATTTTTTTTTTTTTCCAAAGAAACTAAAATTTTTTTTTTTTTTCCAAAGTAACTAAAAAAATATTTTTTTTTCCAAAGTAACTAAAAAAATATTTTTTTTTCCAAAGTAACTAAAAAAATATTTTTTTTTCCAAAGTAACTAAAAAATATTTTTTTTTTCCAAAGTAACTAAAAAAATATTTTTTTTTCCAAAGTAACTAAAAAAATATTTTTTTTTCCAAAGTAACTAAAAAAATATTTTTTTTCCAAAGTAACTAAAAAAATATTTTTTTTTCCAAAGTAACTAAAAAAATATTTTTTTTTCCAAAGTAACTAAAAAAATATTTTTTTTTCCAAAGTAACTAAAAAAATATTTTTTTTTCCAAAGTAACTAAAAAAATATATTTTTTTTCCAAAGTAACTAAAAAAATATTTTTTTTTCCAAAGTAACTAAAAAAATATTTTTTTTTCCAAAGTAACTAAAAAAATATTTTTTTTCCAAAGTAACTAAAAAAATATTTTTTTTTCCAAAGAAACTAAAAAAATATTTTTTTTTCCAAAGTAACTAAAACAAATTTTTTTTTTCCAAAGAAACTAAAAAAATATTTTTTTTTCCAAAGTAACTAAAAAAAATTTTTTTTTCCAAAGTAACTAAAAACATATTTTTTTTTCCAAAGTAACTAAAAAAATATTTTTTTTTCCAAAGTAACTAAAAAAAAAAAAAATTTTCCAAAGTAACTAAAAAATTTTTTTTTTTTCCCAAAGTAACTAAAAAAATATTTTTTTTTCCAAAGTAACTAAAAAATTATTTTTTTTCCAAAGTAATTAAAAAAAAAAAAAAATTTCCAAAGTAACTAAATTTTTTTTTTTTTCCAAAGTAACTAAAAAAATACTTTTTTTTCCCAAAGTAACTAAAAAATTTTTTTTTTTTCCAAAGTAACTAAAAAAATATTTTTTTTTCCAAAGTAACTAAAAAAATATTTTTTTTTCCAAAGTAACTAAAAAAATATTTTTTTTTCCAAAGTAACTAAAAAAATACTTTTTTTTCCCAAAGTAACTAAAAATTTTTTTTTTTTTCCAAAGTAACTAAAAAAATTTTTTTTTTTCCAAAGTAACTAAAAAAATATTTTTTTTTCCAAAGTAACTAAAAAAATATTTTTTTTTCCAAAGTAACTAAAAAAATATTTTTTTTTCCAAAGTAACTAAAAAATATTTTTTTTTTCCAAAGTAACTAAAAAATTTTTTTTTTTCCCAAAGTAACTAAAAAAATATTTTTTTTTCCAAAGTAACTAAAAAATTATTTTTTTTCCAAAGTAATTAAAAAAAAAAAAAAATTTCCAAAGTAACTAAATTTTTTTTTTTTTTCCAAAGTAACTAAAAAAATACTTTTTTTTCCCAAAGTAACTAAAAATTTTTTTTTTTTCCAAAGTAACTAAAAAAATATTTTTTTTTCCAAAGTAACTAAAAAAATATTTTTTTTTCCAAAGTAACTAAAAAAATATTTTTTTTTCCAAAGTAACTAAAAAAATATTTTTTTTTCCAAAGTAACTAAAAAAATATTTTTTTTCCCAAAGTAACTAAAAAAATATTTTTTTTTCCAAAGAAACTAAAAAAATATTTTTTTTTCCAAAGAAACTAAAAAATTTTTTTTTTTTTCCAAAGTAACTAAAAAAATATTTTTTTTCCAAAGTAACTAAAAAAATATTTTTTTTTCCAAAGTAACTAAAAAAATTTTTTTTTTCCAAAGTAACTAAAAAAATATTTTTTTTTCCAAAGAAACTAAAAAATATTTTTTTTTCCAAAGTAACTAAAAAATATTTTTTTTTTCCAAAGAAACTAAAAAAATATTTTTTTTTCCAAAGTAACTAAAAAAATATTTTTTTTTCCAAAGTAACTAAAAAAATATTTTTTTTCCAAAGTAACTAAAAAAATATTTTTTTTTCCAAAGAAACTAAAAAAATATTTTTTTTTCCAAAGTAACTAAAAAAAAAATTTTTTTCCAAAGAAACTAAAAAAATATTTTTTTTTCCAAAGTAACTAAAAAAATTTTTTTTTTCCAAAGTAACTAAAAAAATATTTTTTTTTCCAAAGTAACTAAAAAAATATTTTTTTTTCCAAAGTAACTAAAAAAAAAAAAAATTTTCCAAAGTAACTAAAAAAATTTTTTTTTTCCCAAAGTAACTAAAAAAATATTTTTTTTTCCAAAGTAACTAAAAAATTATTTTTTTTCCAAAGTAATTAAAAAAAAAAAAAAATTTCCAAAGTAACTAAATTTTTTTTTTTTTTTCCAAAGTAACTAAAAAAATACTTTTTTTTCCCAAAGTAACTAAAAAATTTTTTTTTTTTCCAAAGTAACTAAAAAAATATTTTTTTTTCCAAAGTAACTAAAAAAATATTTTTTTTTCCAAAGTAACTAAAAAAATATTTTTTTTTCCAAAGTAACTAAAAAAAATTTTTTTTCCCAAAGTAACTAAAAAAATATTTTTTTTTCCAAAGTAACTAAAAAATTATTTTTTTTCCAAAGTAATTAAAAAAAAAAAAAAATTCCAAAGTAACTAAATTTTTTTTTTTTTCCAAAGTAACTAAAAAAATACTTTTTTTTCCCAAAGTAACTAAAAAAAATTTTTTTTTTCCAAAGTAACTAAAAAAATATTTTTTTTTCCAAAGTAACTAAAAAAATATTTTTTTTTCCAAAGTAACTAAAAAAAATTTTTTTTTTCCAAAGTAACTAAAAAAATATTTTTTTTTCCAAAGTAACTAAAAAATATTTTTTTTTCCAAAGAAACTAAAAAAATATTTTTTTTTCCAAAGTAACTAAAAAAATATATTTTTTTCCAAAGTAACTAAAAAAATATTTTTTTTTCCAAAGTAACTAAAAAAATATTTTTTTTTCCAAAGTAACTAAAAAAATATTTTTTTTTCCATGTAACTAAAAAAATATTTTTTTTCCAAAGTAACTAAAAAAATATTTTTTTTTCCAAAGAAACTAAAAAAATATTTTTTTTTCCAAAGAAACTAAAAAAATATTTTTTTTTCCAAAGTAACTAAAAAAATATTTTTTTTTCCAAAGTAACTAAAAAAATATTTTTTTTTCCAAAGTAACTAAAAAAATATTTTTTTTTCCAAAGTAACTAAAAAAATATTTTTTTTTCCAAAGTAACTAAAAAAATATTTTTTTTTCCAAAGTAACTAAAAAAATATTTTTTTTTCCAAAGAAACTAAAAAAATATTTTTTTTTCCAAAGTAACTAAAAAAATTTTTTTTTTTCCAAAGTAACTAAAAAAATATTTTTTTTTCCAAAGTAACTAAAAAAATATTTTTTTTTCCAAAGTAACTAAAAAAATATTTTTTTTTCCAAAGTAACTAAAAAAATATTTTTTTTTCCAAAGTAACTAAAAAAATATTTTTTTTTCCAAAGTAACTAAAAAAATATTTTTTTTTCCAAAGTAACTAAAAAAATATATTTTTTTCCAAAGTAACTAAAAAAAAATATTTTTTTTCCAAAGTAACTAAAAAAATATTTTTTTTTCCAAAGTAACTAAAAAAATATTTTTTTTTCCAAAGTAACTAAAAAAATATTTTTTTTTCCAAAGTAACTAAAAAAATATTTTTTTTTCCAAAGTAACTAAAAAAATATTTTTTTTTCCAAAGTAACTAAAAAAATATTTTTTTTTCCAAAGTAACTAAAAAAATATATTTTTTTCCAAAGTAACTAAAAAAATATTTTTTTTCCAAAGTAACTAAAAAAATATTTTTTTTTCCAAAGTAACTAAAAAAATATTTTTTTTTCCAAAGTAACTAAAAAAATATTTTTTTTCCAAAGTAACTAAAAAAAAAATTTTTTTTCCAAAGTAACTAAAAAAATATTTTTTTTTTCCAAAGTAACTAAAAAAATATTTTTTTTTCCAAAGTAACTAAAAAAATATTTTTTTTTCCAAAGTAACTAAAAAAATATTTTTTTTTCCAAAGTAACTAAAAAAATATTTTTTTTTCCAAAGTAACTAAAAAAATATTTTTTTTTCCAAAGTAACTAAAAAAATATTTTTTTTTCCAAAGTAACTAAAAAAATATATTTTTTTCCAAAGTAACTAAAAAAATATTTTTTTTTCCAAAGTAACTAAAAAAAATTTTTTTTTCCAAAGTAACTAAAAAAAATTTTTTTTTTCCAAAGAAACTAAAAAAATTTTTTTTTTCCAAAGTAACTAAAAAAAATTTTTTTTTCCAAAGTAACTAAAAAATTTTTTTTTTTTCCAAAGAAACTAAAAAAATATTTTTTTTTCCAAAGTAATAAAAAAAAAAAAAAAATTCCAAAGTAACTAAAAAAATTTTTTTTTTCCCAAAGTAACTAAAAAAATATTTTTTTTTCCAAAGTAACTAAAAAATTATTTTTTTTCCAAAGTAATTAAAAAAAAAAAAAAATTTCCAAAGTAACTAAATTTTTTTTTTTTTTCCAAAGTAACTAAAAAAATACTTTTTTTTCCAAAGTAACTAAAAAAATATTTTTTTTTCCAAAGTAACTAAAAAAATATTTTTTTTTCCAAAGTAACTAAAAAATATTTTTTTTTTCCAAAGTAACTAAAAAAATATTTTTTTTTCCAAAGTAACTAAAAAAATATTTTTTTTTCCAAAGTAACTAAAAAAATATTTTTTTTTCCAAAGTAACTAAAAAAATATTTTTTTTTCCAAAGTAACTAAAAAAATATTTTTTTTTCCAAAGTAACTAAAAAAATATTTTTTTTTCCAAAGTAACTAAAAAAATATTTTTTTTTCCAAAGTAACTAAAAAAATATATTTTTTTCCAAAGTAACTAAAAAAATATATTTTTTTTCCAAAGTAACTAAAAAAATATTTTTTTTTCCAAAGTAATTAAAAAAATATTTTTTTTTCCAAAGTAACTAAAAAAATATTTTTTTTTCCAAACTAACTAAAAAAATATTTTTTTTTCCAAAGTAACTAAAAAAATATTTTTTTTTCCAAAGTAACTAAAAAAATATTTTTTTTTCCAAAGTAACTAAAAAAATATTTTTTTTCCAAAGTAACTAAAAAAATATTTTTTTTTCCAAAGTAACTAAAAAAATATTTTTTTTTCCAAAGTAACTAAAAAAATATTTTTTTTTTCCAAAGTAACTAAAAAAAAATTTTTTTTCCAAAGTAACTAAAAAAATATTTTTTTTTCCAAAGAAACTAAAAAAATATTTTTTTTTCCAAAGTAACTAAAAAAAATAATTTTTTTCCAAAGTAACTAAAAATTATTTTTTTTCCCCAAAGTAACTAAAAAAATATTTTTTTTTCCAAAGTAACTAAAAAATTATTTTTTTTTTCCAAAGTAACTAAAAAAATATTTTTTTTTCCAAAGTAACTAAAAAAAATTTTTTTTTCCAAAGTAACTAAAAAAATTTTTTTTTTCCAAAGTAACTAAAAAATTATTTTTTTTCCAAAGTAATTTAAAAAAAAAAAAATTTCCAAAGTAACTAAATTTTTTTTTTTTTTTCCAAAGTAACTAAAAAAATACTTTTTTTTCCCAAAGTAACTAAAAAAATATTTTTTTTTCCAAAGTAACTAAAAAAATATTTTTTTTTCCAAAGAAACTAAAAAAATATTTTTTTTTCCAAAGTAACTAAAAAAATATATTTTTTTCCAAAGTAACTAAAAAAATTTTTTTTTTTCCAAAGTAACTAAAAAAATATTTTTTTTTCCAAAGTAACTAAAAAAATATTTTTTTTTCCAAAGTAACTAAAAAAATATTTTTTTTTCCAAAGTAACTAAAAAATATTTTTTTTTTCCAAAGTAACTAAAAAAATATTTTTTTTTCCAAAGTAACTAAAAAAATATTTTTTTTTCCAAAGTAACTAAAAAAATATTTTTTTTTCCAAAGTAACTAAAAAAATATTTTTTTTTCCAAAGTAACTAAAAAAATATTTTTTTTTCCAAAGTAACTAAAAAAATATTTTTTTTTCCAAAGTAACTAAAAAAATATTTTTTTTTCCAAAGTAACTAAAAAAATATTTTTTTTTCCAAAGTAACTAAAAAAATATTTTTTTTTCCAAAGTAACTAAAAAAATATATTTTTTTTCCAAAGTAACTAAAAAAATATTTTTTTTTCCAAAGTAACTAAAAAAATATTTTTTTTTCCAAAGTAACTAAAAAAATATTTTTTTTTCCATGTAACTAAAAAAATATTTTTTTTCCAAAGTAACTAAAAAAATATTTTTTTTTCCAAAGAAACTAAAAAAATATTTTTTTTTCCAAAGTAACTAAAAAAATTTTTTTTTTTCCAAAGAAACTAAAAAAATATTTTTTTTTCCAAAGTAACTAAAAAAATATTTTTTTTTCCAAAGTAACTAAAAAAATATTTTTTTTTCCAAAGTAACTAAAAAAATATTTTTTTTCCAAAGTAACTAAAAAAAAATTTTTTTTTCCAAAGTAACTAAAAAAATATTTTTTTTTTCCAAAGTAACTAAAAAAATATTTTTTTTTCCAAAGTAACTAAAAAAATATTTTTTTTTCCAAAGTAACTAAAAAAATATTTTTTTTTCCAAAGTAACTAAAAAAATATTTTTTTTTCCAAAGTAACTAAAAAAATATTTTTTTTTCCAAAGTAACTAAAAAAATATTTTTTTTTCCAAAGTAACTAAAAAAATATATTTTTTTCCAAAGTAACTAAAAAAATTTTTTTTTTTCCAAAGTAACTAAAAAAAATTTTTTTTCCAAAGTAACTAAAAAAATTTTTTTTTTTCCAAAGAAACTAAAAATTTTTTTTTTTTCCAAAGTAACTAAAAAAAATTTTTTTTTCCAAAGTAACTAAAAAATTTTTTTTTTTTCCAAAGAAACTAAAAAAATATTTTTTTTTCCAAAGTAACTAAAAAAAAAAAAAAAATTCCAAAGTAACTAAAAAAATTTTTTTTTTCCCAAAGTAACTAAAAAAATATTTTTTTTTCCAAAGTAACTAAAAAATTATTTTTTTTCCAAAGTAATTAAAAAAAAAAAAAAATTTCCAAAGTAACTAAATTTTTTTTTTTTTTCCAAAGTAACTAAAAAAATACTTTTTTTTCCAAAGTAACTAAAAAAATATTTTTTTTTCCAAAGTAACTAAAAAAATATTTTTTTTTCCAAAGTAACTAAAAAATATTTTTTTTTTCCAAAGTAACTAAAAAAATATTTTTTTTTCCAAAGTAACTAAAAAAATATTTTTTTTTCCAAAGTAACTAAAAAAATATTTTTTTTTCCAAAGTAACTAAAAAAATATTTTTTTTTCCAAAGTAACTAAAAAAATATTTTTTTTTCCAAAGTAACTAAAAAAATATTTTTTTTTCCAAAGTAACTAAAAAAATATTTTTTTTTCCAAAGTAACTAAAAAAATATATTTTTTTCCAAAGTAACTAAAAAAATATATTTTTTTTCCAAAGTAACTAAAAAAATATTTTTTTTTCCAAAGTAATTAAAAAAATATTTTTTTTTCCAAAGTAACTAAAAAAATATTTTTTTTTCCAAACTAACTAAAAAAATATTTTTTTTTCCAAAGTAACTAAAAAAATATTTTTTTTTCCAAAGTAACTAAAAAAATATTTTTTTTTCCAAAGTAACTAAAAAAATATTTTTTTTCCAAAGTAACTAAAAAAATATTTTTTTTTCCAAAGTAACTAAAAAAATATTTTTTTTTCCAAAGTAACTAAAAAAATATTTTTTTTTTCCAAAGTAACTAAAAAAAAAATTTTTTTCCAAAGTAACTAAAAAAATATTTTTTTTTCCAAAGAAACTAAAAAAATATTTTTTTTTCCAAAGTAACTAAAAAAAATAATTTTTTTCCAAAGTAACTAAAAATTATTTTTTTTCCCCAAAGTAACTAAAAAAATATTTTTTTTTCCAAAGTAACTAAAAAATTATTTTTTTTTCCAAAGTAACTAAAAAAATATTTTTTTTTCCAAAGTAACTAAAAAAAATTTTTTTTTCCAAAGTAACTAAAAAATTTTTTTTTTTCCAAAGTAACTAAAAAATTATTTTTTTTCCAAAGTAATTAAAAAAAAAAAAAATTTCCAAAGTAACTAAATTTTTTTTTTTTTTTCCAAAGTAACTAAAAAAATACTTTTTTTTCCCAAAGTAACTAAAAAAATATTTTTTTTTCCAAAGTAACTAAAAAAATATTTTTTTTTCCAAAGAAACTAAAAAAATATTTTTTTTTCCAAAGTAACTAAAAAAATATATTTTTTTCCAAAGTAACTAAAAAAATTTTTTTTTTTCCAAAGTAACTAAAAAAATATTTTTTTTTCCAAAGTAACTAAAAAAATATTTTTTTTTCCAAAGTAACTAAAAAAATATTTTTTTTTCCAAAGTAACTAAAAAATATTTTTTTTTTCCAAAGTAACTAAAAAAATATTTTTTTTTCCAAAGTAACTAAAAAAATATTTTTTTTTCCAAAGTAACTAAAAAAATATTTTTTTTTCCAAAGTAACTAAAAAAATATTTTTTTTTCCAAAGTAACTAAAAAAATATATTTTTTTCCAAAGTAACTAAAAAAATATTTTTTTTTCCAAAGTAACTAAAAAAATATTTTTTTTTCCAAAGTAACTAAAAAAATATTTTTTTTTCCAAAGTAACTAAAAAAATATTTTTTTTTCCAAAGTAACTAAAAAAATATATTTTTTTTCCAAAGTAACTAAAAAAATATTTTTTTTTCCAAAGTAACTAAAAAAATATTTTTTTTTCCAAAGTAACTAAAAAAATATTTTTTTTTCCATGTAACTAAAAAAATATTTTTTTTCCAAAGTAACTAAAAAAATATTTTTTTTTCCAAAGAAACTAAAAAAATATTTTTTTTTCCAAAGTAACTAAAAAAATTTTTTTTTTTCCAAAGAAACTAAAAAAATATTTTTTTTTCCAAAGTAACTAAAAAAATATTTTTTTTTCCAAAGAAACTAAAAAAATATTTTTTTTTCCAAAGAAACTAAAAAAAATTTTTTTTTTCCAAAGAAACTAAAACAATATTTTTTTTTCCAAAGTAACTAAAAAAATATTTTTTTTTCCAAAGTAACTAAAAAAATATTTTTTTTTCCAAAGTAACTAAAAAAATATATTTTTTTCCAAAGTAACTAAAAAATATTTTTTTTTTCCAAAGTAACTAAAAAAATATTTTTTTTTCCAAAGTAACTAAAAAAATATTTTTTTTTCCAAAGTAACTAAAAAAATATTTTTTTTTCCAAAGTAACTAAAAAAATATTTTTTTTTCCAAAGTAACTAAAAAAATATTTTTTTTTCCAAAGTAACTAAAAAAATATTTTTTTTTCCAAAGTAACTAAAAAAATATTTTTTTTTCCAAAGTAACTAAAAAAATATATTTTTTTTCCAAAGTAACTAAAAAAATATTTTTTTTTCCAAAGTAACTAAAAAAATATTTTTTTTTCCAAAGTAACTAAAAAAATATTTTTTTTCCAAAGTAACTAAAAAAATATTTTTTTTTCCAAAGAAACTAAAAAAATATTTTTTTTTCCAAAGTAACTAAAACAAATTTTTTTTTTCCAAAGAAACTAAAAAAATATTTTTTTTTCCAAAGTAACTAAAAAAAAATTTTTTTTCCAAAGTAACTAAAAACATATTTTTTTTTCCAAAGTAACTAAAAAAATATTTTTTTTTCCAAAGTAACTAAAAAAAAAAAAAAATTTCCAAAGTAACTAAAAAATTTTTTTTTTTTCCCAAAGTAACTAAAAAAATATTTTTTTTTCCAAAGTAACTAAAAAATTATTTTTTTTCCAAAGTAATTAAAAAAAAAAAAAATTTCCAAAGTAACTAAATTTTTTTTTTTTTTCCAAAGTAACTAAAAAAATACTTTTTTTTCCCAAAGTAACTAAAAAATTTTTTTTTTTTCCAAAGTAACTAAAAAAATATTTTTTTTTCCAAAGTAACTAAAAAAATATTTTTTTTTCCAAAGTAACTAAAAAAATATTTTTTTTTCCAAAGTAACTAAAAAAATACTTTTTTTTCCCAAAGTAACTAAAAAAAATTTTTTTTTTCCAAAGTAACTAAAAAAATATTTTTTTTTCCAAAGTAACTAAAAAAATATTTTTTTTTCCAAAGTAACTAAAAAAATATTTTTTTTTCCAAAGTAACTAAAAAAATATTTTTTTTTCCAAAGTAACTAAAAAATTTTTTTTTTTTCCAAAGTAACTAAAAAAATTTTTTTTTTCCCAAAGTAACTAAAAAAATATTTTTTTTTCCAAAGTAACTAAAAAATTATTTTTTTTCCAAAGTAATTAAAAAAAAAAAAAAATTTCCAAAGTAACTAAATTTTTTTTTTTTTTCCAAAGTAACTAAAAAAATACTTTTTTTTCCCAAAGTAACTAAATTTTTTTTTTTTTTTCCAAAGTAACTAAAAAAATATTTTTTTTTCCAAAGTAACTAAAAAAATATTTTTTTTTCCAAAGTAACTAAAAAAATATTTTTTTTTCCAAAGTAACTAAAAAAATATTTTTTTTTCCAAAGTAACTAAAAAAATATTTTTTTTTCCAAAGTAACTAAAAAAGTATTTTTTTTTCCAAAGAAACTAAAAAAATATTTTTTTTTCCAAAGAAACTAAAAAAATATTTTTTTTTCCAAAGTAACTAAAAAAATATTTTTTTTTCCAAAGTAACTAAAAAATTTTTTTTTTTCCAAAGTAACTAAAAAAATATTTTTTTTTCCAAAGAAACTAAAAAAATATTTTTTTTTCCAAAGTAACTAAAAAAAATTTTTTTTTCCAAAGAAACTAAAAAAATATTTTTTTTTCCAAAGTAACTAAAAAAATATTTTTTTTTCCAAAGTAACTAAAAAAATATTTTTTTTCCAAAGTAACTAAAAAAATATTTTTTTTTCCAAAGAAAAAACTAAAAAAATATTTTTTTTTCCAAAGTAACTAAAAAAAAATTTTTTTTTCCAAAGAAACTAAAAAAATATTTTTTTTTCCAAAGTAACTAAAAAAATTTTTTTTTTCCAAAGTAACTAAAAAAATATTTTTTTTCCAAAGTAACTAAAAAAATATTTTTTTTTCCAAAGTAACTAAAAAAAAAAAAAATTTCCAAAGTAACTAAAAAAATTTTTTTTTCCCAAAGTAACTAAAAAAATATTTTTTTTTCCAAAGTAACTAAAAAATTATTTTTTTTCCAAAGTAATTAAAAAAAAAAAAAAATTCCAAAGTAACTAAATTTTTTTTTTTTTTTCCAAAGTAACTAAAAAAATACTTTTTTTTCCCAAAGTAACTAAAAATTTTTTTTTTTTTCCAAAGTAACTAAAAAAATATTTTTTTTTCCAAAGTAACTAAAAAAATATTTTTTTTTCCAAAGTAACTAAAAAAATATTTTTTTTTCCAAAGTAACTAAAAAAATATTTTTTTTTCCAAAGTAACTAAAAAATATTTTTTTTTTCCAAAGTAACTAAAAAAAAAAATTTTTCCCAAAGTAACTAAAAAAATATTTTTTTTTCCAAAGTAACTAAAAAATTATTTTTTTTCCAAAGTAATTAAAAAAAAAAAAAAATTCCAAAGTAACTAAATTTTTTTTTTTTTTTCCAAAGTAACTAAAAAAATACTTTTTTTTCCCAAAGTAACTAAAAAAAATTTTTTTTTTCCAAAGTAACTAAAAAAATATTTTTTTTTCCAAAGTAACTAAAAAAATATTTTTTTTTCCAAAGTAACTAAAAAAATATTTTTTTTTCCAAAGTAACTAAAAAAATATTTTTTTTTCCAAAGTAACTAAAAATATTTTTTTTTTCCAAAGTAACTAAACAAAAAAATTTTTCCCAAAGTAACTAAAAAAATATTTTTTTTTCCAAAGTAACTAAAAAATTATTTTTTTTCCAAAGTAATTAAAAAAAAAAAAAAATTCCAAAGTAACTAAATTTTTTTTTTTTTTTCCAAAGTAACTAAAAAAATACTTTTTTTTCCCAAAGTAACTAAAAAAAATTTTTTTTTTCCAAAGTAACTAAAAAAATATTTTTTTTTCCAAAGTAACTAAAAAAATATTTTTTTTTCCAAAGTAACTAAAAAAATATTTTTTTTTCCAAAGTAACTAAAAAAATATTTTTTTTTCCAAAGTAACTAAAAAATATTTTTTTTTTCCAAAGTAACTAAACAAATATTTTTTTTTCCAAAGTAACTAAAAAAATATTTTTTTTTCCAAAGTAACTAAAAAAATATTTTTTTTTCCAAAGTAACTAAAAAAAATTTTTTTTTTCCAAAGTAACTAAAAAAATATTTTTTTTTCCAAAGTAACTAAAAAAATATTTTTTTTTCCAAAGTAACTAAAAAAATATATTTTTTTTCCAAAGTAACTAAAAAAATATTTTTTTTTCCAAAGTAATTAAAAAAATATTATTTTTTTCCAAAGTAACTAAAAAAATATTTTTTTTCCAAACTAACTAAAAAAATATTTTTTTTTCCAAAGTAACTAAAAAAATATTTTTTTTTCCAAAGTAACTAAAAAAATATTTTTTTTTCCAAAGTAACTAAAAAAATATTTTTTTTCCAAAGTAACTAAAAAAATATTTTTTTTTCCAAAGTAACTAAAAAAATATTTTTTTTTCCAAAGTAACTAAAAAAATATTTTTTTTTTCCAAAGTAACTAAAAAATTTTTTTTTTTCCAAAGTAACTAAAAAAATATTTTTTTTTCCAAAGAAACTAAAAAAATATTTTTTTTTCCAAAGTAACTAAAAAAAATAATTTTTTTCCAAAGTAACTAAAAATTATTTTTTTTCCCCAAAGTAACTAAAAAAATATTTTTTTTTCCAAAGTAACTAAAAAAATTTTTTTTTTTCCAAAGTAACTAAAAAAATATTTTTTTTTCCAAAGTAACTAAAAAATTATTTTTTTTCCAAAGTAATTAAAAAAAAAAAAAAATTTCCAAAGTAACTAAATTTTTTTTTTTTTCCAAAGTAACTAAAAAAATACTTTTTTTCCCCAAAGTAACTAAAAAAATATTTTTTTTTCCAAAGTAACTAAAAAAATATTTTTTTTCCAAAGAAACTAAAAAATATTTTTTTTTCCAAAGTAACTAAAAAAAATTTTTTTTTTCCAAAGTAACTAAAAAAAAATTTTTTTTTCCAAAGTAACTAAAAAAATATTTTTTTTTCCAAAGTAACTAAAAAAATATTTTTTTTTCCAAAGTAACTAAAAAAATATTTTTTTTTCCAAAGTAACTAAAAAATATTTTTTTTTTCCAAAGTAACTAAAAAAATATTTTTTTTTCCAAAGTAACTAAAAAAATATTTTTTTTTCCAAAGTAACTAAAAAAATATTTTTTTTTCCAAAGAAACTAAAAAAATATTTTTTTTTCCAAAGTAACTAAAAAAATATATTTTTTTCCAAAGTAACTAAAAAAATATTTTTTTTTCCAAAGTAACTAAAAAAATATTTTTTTTTCCAAAGTAACTAAAAAAATATTTTTTTTTCCATGTAACTAAAAAAATATTTTTTTTCCAAAGTAACTAAAAAAATATTTTTTTTTCCAAAGAAACTAAAAAAATATTTTTTTTCCAAAGAAACTAAAAAAATATTTTTTTTTCCAAAGTAACTAAAAAAAATTTTTTTTTTCCAAAGTAACTAAAAAAATATTTTTTTTTCCAAAGTAACTAAAAAAATATTTTTTTTTCCAAAGTAACTAAAAAAATATTTTTTTTTCCAAAGTAACTAAAAAAATATTTTTTTTTCCAAAGTAACTAAAAAAATATTTTTTTTTCCAAAGTAACTAAAAAAATATTTTTTTTTCCAAAGTAACTAAAAAAATATATTTTTTTCCAAAGTAACTAAAAAAATATATTTTTTTTCCAAAGTAACTAAAAAAATATTTTTTTTTCCAAAGTAACTAAAAAAATATTTTTTTTTCCAAAGTAACTAAAAAATATTTTTTTTTCCAAAGTAACTAAAAAAATATTTTTTTTTCCAAAGTAACTAAAAAAATATTTTTTTTTCCAAAGTAACTAAAAAAATATTTTTTTTCCAAAGTAACTAAAAAAATATTTTTTTTTCCAAAGTAACTAAAAAAATATTTTTTTTTCCAAAGTAACTAAAAAAATATTTTTTTTTCCAAAGTAACTAAAAAAATATTTTTTTTTCCAAAGTAACTAAAAAAATATTTTTTTTTCCAAAGTAACTAAAAAAATATTTTTTTTTCCAAAGTAACTAAAAAAATATTTTTTTTTCCAAAGTAACTAAAAAAATATTTTTTTTTCCAAAGTAACTAAAAAATATTTTTTTTTTCCAAAGTAACTAAAAAAATATTTTTTTTTCCAAAGTAACTAAAAAAATATTTTTTTTCCAAAGTAACTAAAAAAATATTTTTTTTTCCAAAGTAACTAAAAAAATATTTTTTTTTCCAAAGTAACTAAAAAAATATTTTTTTTTCCAAAGTAACTAAAAAAATATATTTTTTTCCAAAGTAACTAAAAAAATATATTTTTTTCCAAAGTAACTAAAAAAATATTTTTTTTTCCAAAGTAACTAAAAAAAATTTTTTTTTCCAAAGTAACTAAAAAAATATTTTTTTTTCCAAAGTAACTAAAAAATATTTTTTTTTTCCAAAGTAACTAAAAAAATATTTTTTTTTCCAAAGTAACTAAAAAAATATTTTTTTTTCCAAAGTAACTAAAAAAATATTTTTTTTCCAAAGTAACTAAAAAAATATTTTTTTTTCCAAAGTAACTAAAAAAATATTTTTTTTTCCAAAGTAACTAAAAAAATATTTTTTTTTCCAAAGTAACTAAAAAAATATATTTTTTTCCAAAGTAACTAAAAAATATATTTTTTTCCAAAGTAACTAAAAAAATATTTTTTTTTCCAAAGTAACTAAAAAAATTTTTTTTTTCCAAAGTAACTAAAAAATTTTTTTTTTTCCAAAGAAACTAAAAAAATATTTTTTTTCCAAAGTAACTAAAAAAATTTTTTTTTCCAAAGTAACTAAAAAAAATTTTTTTTTTCCAAAGAAACTAAAAAAATATTTTTTTTTCCAAAGTAACTAAAAAAAAAAAAATTTTCCAAAGTAACTAAAAATTTTTTTTTTTCCCAAAGTAACTAAAAAAATATTTTTTTTTCCAAAGTAACTAAAAAATTATTTTTTTTCCAAAGTAATTAAAAAAAAAAAAAATTTCCAAAGTAACTAAATTTTTTTTTTTTTTTCCAAAGTAACTAAAAAAATACTTTTTTTTCCCAAAGTAACTAAAAATTTTTTTTTTTTTCCAAAGTAACTAAAAAAATATTTTTTTTTCCAAAGTAACTAAAAAAATATTTTTTTTTCCAAAGTAACTAAAAAAATATTTTTTTTTCCAAAGTAACTAAAAAAATATTTTTTTTTCCAAAGTAACTAAAAAATTTTTTTTTTTTCCAAAGTAACTAAAAAAATATTTTTTTTTCCAAAGTAACTAAAAAAATATTTTTTTTTCCAAAGTAACTAAAGAAATATTTTTTTTTCCAAAGTAACTAAAAAAATATTTTTTTTTCCAAAGTAACTAAAAAAATATATTTTTTTCCAAAGTAACTAAAAAAATATATTTTTTTCCAAAGTAACTAAAAAAATATTTTTTTTTCCAAAGTAACTAAAAAAATATATTTTTTTCCAAAGTAACTAAAAAAATATATTTTTTTTCCAAAGTAACTAAAAAAATATTTTTTTTTCCAAAGTAATTAAAAAAATATTTTTTTTTCCAAAGTAACTAAAAAAATATTTTTTTTTTCCAAAGTAACTAAAAAAATTTTTTTTTTCCAAAGTAACTAAAAAAATATTTTTTTTTCCAAAGAAACTAAAAAAATATTTTTTTTTCCAAAGTAACTAAAAAAAATAATTTTTTTCCAAAGTAACTAAAAATTATTTTTTTTCCCCAAAGTAACTAAAAAAATATTTTTTTTCCAAAGTAACAAAAAAATTATTTTTTTTCCAAAGTAACTAAAAAAATATTTTTTTTTCCAAAGTAACTAAAAAATTTTTTTTTTTTCCAAAGTAACTAAAAAATTTTTTTTTTTTCCAAAGTAACTAAAAAATTATTTTTTTTCCAAAGTAATTAAAAAAAAAAAAAAATTTCCAAAGTAACTAAATTTTTTTTTTTTTTCCAAAGTAACTAAAAAAATACTTTTTTTTCCCAAAGTAACTAAAAAAATATTTTTTTTTCCAAAGTAACTAAAAAAATATTTTTTTTTCCAAAGAAACTAAAAAAATATTTTTTTTTCCAAAGTAACTAAAAAAATATTTTTTTTTCCAAAGTAACTAAAAAAATATTTTTTTTTCCAAAGTAACTAAAAAAATATTTTTTTTTCCAAAGTAACTAAAAAAATATTTTTTTTTCCAAAGTAACTAAAAAAATATTTTTTTTTCCAAAGTAACTAAAAAAATATTTTTTTTTCCAAAGTAACTAAAAATATTTTTTTTTTCCAAAGTAACTAAAAAAATATTTTTTTTTCCAAAGTAACTAAAAAAATATTTTTTTTTCCAAAGTAACTAAAAAAATATTTCTTTTTCCAAAGTAACTAAAAAAATATTTTTTTTTCCAAAGTAACTAAAAAAATATATTTTTTTCCAAAGTAACTAAAAAAATATTTTTTTTTCCAAAGTAACTAAAAAAATATTTTTTTTTCCAAAGTAACTAAAAAAATATTTTTTTTTCCAAAGTAACTAAAAAAATATATTTTTTTCCAAAGTAACTAAAAAAATATATTTTTTTTCCAAAGTAACTAAAAAAATATTTTTTTTTCCCAAAGTAACTAAAAAAATATTTTTTTTTCCAAAGTAACTAAAAAAATATTTTTTTTTCCATGTAACTAAAAAAATATTTTTTTTCCAAAGTAACTAAAAAAATATTTTTTTTTCCAAAGAAACTAAAAAAATATTTTTTTTTCCAAAGTAACTAAAAAAAATTTTTTTTTTCCAAAGAAACTAAAAAAATATTTTTTTTTCCAAAGTAACTAAAAAAATATTTTTTTTTCCAAAGAAACTAAAAAAATATTTTTTTTTCCAAAGAAACTAAAAAATTTTTTTTTTTTCCAAAGAAACTAAAAAAATATTTTTTTTTCCAAAGTAACTAAAAAAATATTTTTTTTTCCAAAGTAACTAAAAAAATATTTTTTTTTCCAAAGTAACTATAAAAAAATATTTTTTTTTCCAAAGTAACTAAAAATATTTTTTTTTCCAAAGTAACTAAAAAAATATTTTTTTTTCCAAAGTAACTAAAAAAATATTTTTTTTTCCAAAGTAACTAAACAAATATTTTTTTTCCAAAGTAACTAAAAAAATATTTTTTTTTCCAAAGTAACTAAAAAAATATTTTTTTTTCCAAAGTAACTAAAAAAATATTCTTTTTTCCAAAGTAACTAAAAAAATATTTTTTTTTCCAAAGTAACTAAAAAAATATATTTTTTTTCCAAAGTAACTAAAAAAATATTTTTTTTTCCAAAGTAACTAAAAAAATATTTTTTTTTCCAAAGTAACTAAAAAAATATTTTTTTTTCCAAAGTAACTAAAAAAATATTTTTTTTTCCAAAGTAACTAAAAAAATATTTTTTTTTCCAAAGTAACTAAAAAAATATTTTTTTTCCAAAGTAACTAAAAAAATATTTTTTTTTCCAAAGTAACTAAAAAAATATTTTTTTTTCCAAAGTAACTAAAAAAATATTTTTTTTTCCAAAGTAACTAAAAAATATTTTTTTTTTCCAAAGTAACTAAAAAAATATTTTTTTTTCCAAAGTAACTAAAAAAATATTTTTTTTCCAAAGTAACTAAAAAAATATTTTTTTTTCCAAAGTAACTAAAAAAATATTTTTTTTTCCAAAGTAACTAAAAAAATATTTTTTTTTCCAAAGTAACTAAAAAAATATTTTTTTTTCCAAAGTAACTAAAAAAATATTTTTTTTTCCAAAGTAACTAAAAAAATATATTTTTTTCCAAAGTAACTAAAAAAATATTTTTTTTTCCAAAGTAACTAAAAAAATTTTTTTTTTCCAAAGTAACTAAAAAAATTTTTTTTTTTCCAAAGAAACTAAAAAAATATTTTTTTTTCCAAAGTAACTAAAAAAAAAAAAAAATTTCCAAAGTAACTAAAAAATTTTTTTTTTTCCCAAAGTAACTAAAAAAATATTTTTTTTTCCAAAGTAACTAAAAAAATATTTTTTTTTCCAAAGTAACTAAAAAAATATTTTTTTTTCCAAAGTAACTAAAAAAATTTTTTTTTTTCCAAAGTAACTAAAAAAATATATTTTTTTTCCAAAGTAACTAAAAAAATATATTTTTTTCCAAAGTAACTAAAAAAATATTTTTTTTTCCAAAGTAACTAAAAAAATATTTTTTTTTCCAAAGTAACTAAAAAAATATTTTTTTTTCCAAAGTAACTAAAAAAATATTTTTTTTTCCAAAGTAACTAAAAAAATATTTTTTTTCCAAAGTAACTAAAAAAATATTTTTTTTTCCAAAGTAACTAAAAAAATATTTTTTTTTTCCAAAGTAACTAAAAAAATATTTTTTTTTCCAAAGTAACTAAAAAAATTTTTTTTTTTCCAAAGTAACTAAAAAAATATTTTTTTTCCAAAGTAACTAAAAAAATATTTTTTTTTCCAAAGTAACTAAAAAAATATTTTTTTTTCCAAAGTAACTAAAAAAATATTTTTTTTTCCAAAGTAACTAAAAAATATTTTTTTTTTCCAAAGTAACTAAAAAAATATTTTTTTTTCCAAAGTAACTAAAAAAATATTTTTTTTCCAAAGTAACTAAAAAAATATTTTTTTTTCCAAAGTAACTAAAAAAATATTTTTTTTTCCAAAGTAACTAAAAAAATATTTTTTTTTCCAAAGTAACTAAAAAATTTTTTTTTTTCCCAAAGTAACTAAAAAAATATTTTTTTTTCCAAAGTAACTAAAAAAATATTTTTTTTTCCAAAGTAACTAAAAAAATATTTTTTTTTCCAAAGTAACTAAAAAAATATTTTTTTTTCCAAAGTAACTAAAAAAATATATTTTTTTTCCAAAGTAACTAAAAAAATATATTTTTTTCCAAAGTAACTAAAAAAATATTTTTTTTTCCAAAGTAACTAAAAAAATATTTTTTTTTCCAAAGTAACTAAAAAAATATTTTTTTTTCCAAAGTAACTAAAAAAATATTTTTTTTTCCAAAGTAACTAAAAAAATATTTTTTTTCCAAAGTAACTAAAAAAATATTTTTTTTTCCAAAGTAACTAAAAAAATATTTTTTTTTTCCAAAGTAACTAAAAAAATATTTTTTTTTCCAAAGTAACTAAAAAAATTTTTTTTTTTCCAAAGTAACTAAAAAAATATTTTTTTTCCAAAGTAACTAAAAAAATATTTTTTTTTCCAAAGTAACTAAAAAAATATTTTTTTTTCCAAAGTAACTAAAAAAATATTTTTTTTTCCAAAGTAACTAAAAAATATTTTTTTTTTCCAAAGTAACTAAAAAAATATTTTTTTTTCCAAAGTAACTAAAAAAATATTTTTTTTCCAAAGTAACTAAAAAAATATTTTTTTTTCCAAAGTAACTAAAAAAATATTTTTTTTTCCAAAGTAACTAAAAAAATATTTTTTTTTCCAAAGTAACTAAAAAAATATTTTTTTTTCCAAAGTAACTAAAAAAATATTTTTTTTTCCAAAGTAACTAAAAAAATATATTTTTTTCCAAAGTAACTAAAAAAATTTTTTTTTTTTCCAAAGAAACTAAAAAAATATTTTTTTTTCCAAAGTAACTAAAAAAAAAAAAATTTTTCCAAAGTAACTAAAAATTTTTTTTTTTTCCCAAAGTAACTAAAAAAATATTTTTTTTTCCAAAGTAACTAAAAAATTATTTTTTTTCCAAAGTAATTAAAAAAAAAAAAAAATTTCCAAAGTAACTAAATTTTTTTTTTTTTTCCAAAGTAACTAAAAAAATACTTTTTTTTCCCAAAGTAACTAAAAAATTTTTTTTTTTTCCAAAGTAACTAAAAAAATATTTTTTTTTCCAAAGTAACTAAAAAAATATTTTTTTTTCCAAAGTAACTAAAAAAATATTTTTTTTTCCAAAGTAACTAAAAAAATATTTTTTTTTTCCAAAGTAACTAAAAAATATTTTTTTTTTCCAAAGTAACTAAAAAAATATTTTTTTTTCCAAAGTAACTAAAAAAATATTTTTTTTTCCAAAGTAACTAAAAAAATATTTTTTTTTCCAAAGTAACTAAAAAAATATTTTTTTTTCCAAAGTAACTAAAAAAATATTTTTTTTTCCAAAGTAACTAAAAAAATATTTTTTTTTCCAAAGTAACTAAAAAAATATTTTTTTTTCCAAAGTAACTAAAAAAATATTTTTTTTTCCAAAGTAACTAAAAAAATATATTTTTTTTCCAAAGTAACTAAAAAAATATTTTTTTTTCCAAAGTAATTAAAAAAATATTTTTTTTTCCAAAGTAACTAAAAAAATATTTTTTTTCCCAAACTAACTAAAAAAATATTTTTTTTTCCAAAGTAACTAAAAAAATATTTTTTTTTCCAAAGTAACTAAAAAAATATTTTTTTTTCCAAAGTAACTAAAAAAATATTTTTTTTCCAAAGTAACTAAAAAAATATTTTTTTTTCCAAAGTAACTAAAAAAATATTTTTTTTTCCAAAGTAACTAAAAAAATATTTTTTTTCCCAAAGTAACTAAAAAAAATTTTTTTTTCCAAAGTAACTAAAAAAATTTTTTTTTTTCCAAAGAAACTAAAAAAATATTTTTTTTTCCAAAGTAACTAAAAAAAATAATTTTTTTCCAAAGTAACTAAAAATTATTTTTTTTCCCCAAAGTAACTAAAAAAATATTTTTTTTTCCAAAGTAACTAAAAAAATATTTTTTTTTCCAAAGTAACTAAAAAAATTTTTTTTTTTCCAAAGTAACTAAAAATTTTTTTTTTTTCCAAAGTAACTAAAAAAATTTTTTTTTTTCCAAAGTAACTAAAAAATTTTTTTTTTTCCAAAGTAATTAAAAAAAAAAAAAATTTCCAAAGTAACTAAATTTTTTTTTTTTTTTCCAAAGTAACTAAAAAAATACTTTTTTTCCCCAAAGTAACTAAAAAAATATTTTTTTTTCCAAAGTAACTAAAAAAATATTTTTTTTTCCAAAGAAACTAAAAAAATATTTTTTTTTCCAAAGTAACTAAAAAAATATTTTTTTTTCCAAAGTAACTAAAAAAATATTTTTTTTTCCAAAGTAACTAAAAAAATATTTTTTTTTCCAAAGTAACTAAAAAATTATTTTTTTTCCAAAGTAATTAAAAAAAAAAAAAATTTCCAAAGTAACTAAATTTTTTTCTTTTTTTCCAAAGTAACTAAAAAAATACTTTTTTTTCCCAAAGTAACTAAAAAATTTTTTTTTTTTCCAAAGTAACTAAAAAAATTTTTTTTTTTCCAAAGTAACTAAAAAAATATTTTTTTTTCCAAAGTAACTAAAAAAATATTTTTTTTTCCAAAGTAACTAAAAAAATATTTTTTTTTTCCAAAGTAACTAAAAAATATTTTTTTTTTCCAAAGTAACTAAAAAAATATTTTTTTTTCCAAAGTAACTAAAAAAATATTTTTTTTTCCAAAGTAACTAAAAAAATATTTTTTTTTCCAAAGTAACTAAAAAAATATTTTTTTTTCCAAAGTAACTAAAAAAATATTTTTTTTTCCAAAGTAACTAAAAAAATATTTTTTTTTCCAAAGTAACTAAAAAAATATTTTTTTTTCCAAAGTAACTAAAAAAATATTTTTTTTTCCAAAGTAACTAAAAAAATATTTTTTTTTTCCAAAGTAACTAAAAAAAATTTTTTTTTTCCAAAGTAATTAAAAAAATATTTTTTTTTCCAAAGTAACTAAAAAAATATTTTTTTTCCCAAACTAACTAAAAAAATATTTTTTTTTCCAAAGTAACTAAAAAAATATTTTTTTTTCCAAAGTAACTAAAAAAATATTTTTTTTTTCCAAAGTAACTAAAAAAATATTTTTTTTCCAAAGTAACTAAAAAAATATTTTTTTTTCCAAAGTAACTAAAAAAATATTTTTTTTTCCAAAGTAACTAAAAAAATATTTTTTTTTTCCAAAGTAACTAAAAAATTTTTTTTTTTCCAAAGTAACTAAAAAAATATTTTTTTTTCCAAAGAAACTAAAAAAATATTTTTTTTTCCAAAGTAACTAAAAAAAATAATTTTTTTCCAAAGTAACTAAAAATTATTTTTTTTCCCCAAAGTAACTAAAAAAATATTTTTTTTTCCAAAGTAACTAAAAAAATATTTTTTTTTCCAAAGTAACTAAAAAAATTTTTTTTTCTTCCAAAGTAACTAAAAAAAATTTTTTTTTTCCAAAGTAACTAAAAAATTTTTTTTTTTTCCAAAGTAACTAAAAAATTATTTTTTTTCCAAAGTAATTAAAAAAAAAAAAAAATTCCAAAGTAACTAAATTTTTTTTTTTTTTTCCAAAGTAACTAAAAAAATACTTTTTTTTCCCAAAGTAACTAAAAAAATATTTTTTTTTCCAAAGTAACTAAAAAAATATTTTTTTTTCCAAAGTAACTAAAAAAATATTTTTTTTTCCAAAGTAACTAAAAAAATATTTTTTTTCCAAAGTAACTAAAAAAATATTTTTTTTCCAAAGTAACTAAAAAAATATTTTTTTTTCCAAAGTAACTAAAAAAATATTTTTTTTTCCAAAGTAACTAAAAAATTTTTTTTTTTTCCAAAGTAACTAAAAAAAAATTTTTTTTTCCAAAGTAACTAAAAAATTATTTTTTTTTTCCAAAGTAACTAAAAAATTATTTTTTTTCCAAAGTAATTAAAAAAAAAAAAAATTTCCAAAGTAACTAAATTATTTATTTTTTTCCAAAGTAACTAAAAAAATACTTTTTTTTCCCAAAGTAACTAAAAAAATATTTTTTTTTCCAAAGTAACTAAAAAAATATTTTTTTTTCCAAAGAAACTAAAAAAATATTTTTTTTTCCAAAGTAACTAAAAAAATATTTTTTTTTCCAAAGTAACTAAAAAAATATTTTTTTTTCCAAAGTAACTAAAAAAATATTTTTTTTTCCAAAGTAACTAAAAAAATATTTTTTTTCCAAAGTAACTAAAAAAATATTTTTTTTTCCAAAGTAACTAAAAAAATATTTTTTTTTCCAAAGTAACTAAAAAAATATTTTTTTTTCCAAAGTAACTAAAAAAATATTTTTTTTTCCAAAGTAACTAAAAAAATATTTTTTTTTCCAAAGTAACTAAAAAAATATATTTTTTTCCAAAGTAACTAAAAAAATATTTTTTTTTCCAAAGTAACTAAAAAAATTTTTTTTTTCCAAAGTAACTAAAAAAAATTTTTTTTTTCCAAAGAAACTAAAAAAATATTTTTTTTTCCAAAGTAACTAAAAAAAAAAAAAATTTTCCAAAGTAACTAAAAATTTTTTTTTTTTCCCAAAGTAACTAAAAAAATATTTTTTTTTCCAAAGTAACTAAAAAATTATTTTTTTTCCAAAGTAATTAAAAAAAAAAAAAAATTTCCAAAGTAACTAAATTTTTTTTTTTTTTTCCAAAGTAACTAAAAAAATACTTTTTTTTCCCAAAGTAACTAAAAAATTTTTTTTTTTTCCAAAGTAACTAAAAAAATATTTTTTTTTCCAAAGTAACTAAAAAAATATTTTTTTTTCCAAAGTAACTAAAAAAATATTTTTTTTTCCAAAGTAACTAAAAAAATATTTTTTTTTTCCAAAGTAACTAAAAAATATTTTTTTTTTCCAAAGTAACTAAAAAAATATTTTTTTTTCCAAAGTAACTAAAAAAATATTTTTTTTTCCAAAGTAACTAAAAAAATATTTTTTTTTCCAAAGTAACTAAAAAAATATTTTTTTTTCCAAAGTAACTAAAAAAATATTTTTTTTTCCAAAGTAACTAAAAAAATATTTTTTTTTCCAAAGTAACTAAAAAAATATTTTTTTTTCCAAAGTAACTAAAAAAATATTTTTTTTTCCAAAGTAACTAAAAAAATATATTTTTTTTCCAAAGTAACTAAAAAAATATTTTTTTTTCCAAAGTAATTAAAAAAATATATTTTTTTCCAAAGTAACTAAAAAAATATTTTTTTTCCCAAACTAACTAAAAAAATATTTTTTTTTCCAAAGTAACTAAAAAAATATTTTTTTTTCCAAAGTAACTAAAAAAATATTTTTTTTTCCAAAGTAACTAAAAAAATATTTTTTTTCCAAAGTAACTAAAAAAATATTTTTTTTTCCAAAGTAACTAAAAAAATATTTTTTTTTCCAAAGTAACTAAAAAAATATTTTTTTTTCCCAAAGTAACTAAAAAAAAATTTTTTTTCCAAAGTAACTAAAAAAATTTTTTTTTTTCCAAAGAAACTAAAAAAATATTTTTTTTTCCAAAGTAACTAAAAAAAATATTTTTTTTCCAAAGTAACTAAAAATTATTTTTTTTCCCCAAAGTAACTAAAAAAATATTTTTTTTTCCAAAGTAACTAAAAAAATATTTTTTTTTCCAAAGTAACTAAAAAAATTTTTTTTTTTCCAAAGTAACTAAAAAAATACTTTTTTTCCCCAAAGTAACTAAAAAAATATTTTTTTTTCCAAAGTAACTAAAAAATTTTTTTTTTTTCCAAAGTAACTAAAAAAATACTTTTTTTCCCCAAAGTAACTAAAAAAATATTTTTTTTTCCAAAGTAACTAAAAAAATATTTTTTTTTCCAAAGAAACTAAAAAAATATTTTTTTTTCCAAAGTAACTAAAAAAATATTTTTTTTTCCAAAGTAACTAAAAAAATATTTTTTTTTCCAAAGTAACTAAAAAAATATTTTTTTTTCCAAAGTAACTAAAAAATTATTTTTTTTCCAAAGTAATTAAAAAAAAAAAAAATTTCCAAAGTAACTAAATTTTTTTTTTTTTTTCCAAAGTAACTAAAAAAATACTTTTTTTTCCCAAAGTAACTAAAAAATTTTTTTTTTTTCCAAAGTAACTAAAAAAATATTTTTTTTTCCAAAGTAACTAAAAAAATATTTTTTTTTCCAAAGTAACTAAAAAAATATTTTTTTTTCCAAAGTAACTAAAAAAATATTTTTTTTTTCCAAAGTAACTAAAAAATATTTTTTTTTTCCAAAGTAACTAAAAAAATATATTTTTTTCCAAAGTAACTAAAAAAATATTTTTTTTTCCAAAGTAACTAAAAAAATATTTTTTTTTCCAAAGTAACTAAAAAAATATTTTTTTTTCCAAAGTAACTAAAAAAATATTTTTTTTTCCAAAGTAACTAAAAAAATATATTTTTTTCCAAAGTAACTAAAAAAATATTTTTTTTTCCAAAGTAACTAAAAAAATATTTTTTTTTCCAAAGTAACTAAAAAAATATTTTTTTTTTCCAAAGTAACTAAAAAAAAAATTTTTTTTCCAAAGTAATTAAAAAAATATTTTTTTTTCCAAAGTAACTAAAAAAATATTTTTTTTCCCAAACTAACTAAAAAAATATTTTTTTTTCCAAAGTAACTAAAAAAATATTTTTTTTTCCAAAGTAACTAAAAAAATATTTTTTTTTCCAAAGTAACTAAAAAAATTTTTTTTTCCAAAGTAATTAAAAAAATATTTTTTTTTCCAAAGTAACTAAAAAAATATTTTTTTTCCCAAACTAACTAAAAAAATATTTTTTTTTCCAAAGTAACTAAAAAAATATTTTTTTTTCCAAAGTAACTAAAAAAATATTTTTTTTTCCAAAGTAACTAAAAAAATTTTTTTTTTTCCAAAGTAACTAAAAAAATATTTTTTTTTCCAAAGTAACTAAAAAAATATTTTTTTTCCAAAGTAACTAAAAAAATATTTTTTTTTCCAAAGTAACTAAAAAAATATTTTTTTTTTCCAAAGTAACTAAAAAAATATTTTTTTTTCCAAAGTAACTAAAAAAATTTTTTTTTTTCCAAAGTAACTAAAAAAATATTTTTTTTCCAAAGTAACTAAAAAAATATTTTTTTTTCCAAAGTAACTAAAAAAATATTTTTTTTTCCAAAGTAACTAAAAAAATATTTTTTTTTCCAAAGTAACTAAAAAAATATTTTTTTTTCCAAAGTAACTAAAAAAATATTTTTTTTTCCAAAGTAACTAAAAAAATATATTTTTTTCCAAAGTAACTAAAAAAATATTTTTTTTTCCAAAGTAACTAAAAAAATTTTTTTTTTCCAAAGTAACTAAAAAATTTTTTTTTTTTCCAAAGAAACTAAAAAAATATTTTTTTTTCCAAAGTAACTAAAAAAAAAAAAATTTTTCCAAAGTAACTAAAAATTTTTTTTTTTTCCCAAAGTAACTAAAAAAATATTTTTTTTTCCAAAGTAACTAAAAAATTATTTTTTTTCCAAAGTAATTAAAAAAAAAAAAAAATTTCCAAAGTAACTAAATTTTTTTTTTTTTTCCAAAGTAACTAAAAAAATACTTTTTTTTCCCAAAGTAACTAAAAAATTTTTTTTTTTTCCAAAGTAACTAAAAAAATATTTTTTTTTCCAAAGTAACTAAAAAAATATTTTTTTTTCCAAAGTAACTAAAAAAATATTTTTTTTTCCAAAGTAACTAAAAAAATATTTTTTTTTTCCAAAGTAACTAAAAAATATTTTTTTTTTCCAAAGTAACTAAAAAAATATTTTTTTTTCCAAAGTAACTAAAAAAATATTTTTTTTTCCAAAGTAACTAAAAAAATATTTTTTTTTCCAAAGTAACTAAAAAAATATTTTTTTTTCCAAAGTAACTAAAAAAATATTTTTTTTTCCAAAGTAACTAAAAAAATATTTTTTTTTCCAAAGTAACTAAAAAAATATTTTTTTTTCCAAAGTAACTAAAAAAATATTTTTTTTTCCAAAGTAACTAAAAAAATATATTTTTTTTCCAAAGTAACTAAAAAAATATTTTTTTTTCCAAAGTAATTAAAAAAATATTTTTTTTTCCAAAGTAACTAAAAAAATATTTTTTTTCCCAAACTAACTAAAAAAATATTTTTTTTTCCAAAGTAACTAAAAAAATATTTTTTTTTCCAAAGTAACTAAAAAAATATTTTTTTTTCCAAAGTAACTAAAAAAATATTTTTTTTCCAAAGTAACTAAAAAAATATTTTTTTTTCCAAAGTAACTAAAAAAATATTTTTTTTTCCAAAGTAACTAAAAAAATATTTTTTTTCCCAAAGTAACTAAAAAAATTTTTTTTTTCCAAAGTAACTAAAAAAATTTTTTTTTTTCCAAAGAAACTAAAAAAATATTTTTTTTTCCAAAGTAACTAAAAAAAATAATTTTTTTCCAAAGTAACTAAAAATTATTTTTTTTCCCCAAAGTAACTAAAAAAATATTTTTTTTTCCAAAGTAACTAAAAAAATATTTTTTTTTCCAAAGTAACTAAAAAAATTTTTTTTTTTCCAAAGTAACTAAAAATTTTTTTTTTTTCCAAAGTAACTAAAAAAATTTTTTTTTTTCCAAAGTAACTAAAAAATTTTTTTTTTTCCAAAGTAATTAAAAAAAAAAAAAATTTCCAAAGTAACTAAATTTTTTTTTTTTTTTCCAAAGTAACTAAAAAAATACTTTTTTTCCCCAAAGTAACTAAAAAAATATTTTTTTTTCCAAAGTAACTAAAAAAATATTTTTTTTTCCAAAGAAACTAAAAAAATATTTTTTTTTCCAAAGTAACTAAAAAAATATTTTTTTTTCCAAAGTAACTAAAAAAATATTTTTTTTTCCAAAGTAACTAAAAAAATATTTTTTTTTCCAAAGTAACTAAAAAATTATTTTTTTTCCAAAGTAATTAAAAAAAAAAAAAATTTCCAAAGTAACTAAATTTTTTTCTTTTTTTCCAAAGTAACTAAAAAAATACTTTTTTTTCCCAAAGTAACTAAAAAATTTTTTTTTTTTCCAAAGTAACTAAAAAAATTTTTTTTTTTCCAAAGTAACTAAAAAAATATTTTTTTTTCCAAAGTAACTAAAAAAATATTTTTTTTTCCAAAGTAACTAAAAAAATATTTTTTTTTTCCAAAGTAACTAAAAAATATTTTTTTTTTCCAAAGTAACTAAAAAAATATTTTTTTTTCCAAAGTAACTAAAAAAATATTTTTTTTTCCAAAGTAACTAAAAAAATATTTTTTTTTCCAAAGTAACTAAAAAAATATTTTTTTTTCCAAAGTAACTAAAAAAATATTTTTTTTTCCAAAGTAACTAAAAAAATATTTTTTTTTCCAAAGTAACTAAAAAAATATTTTTTTTTCCAAAGTAACTAAAAAAATATTTTTTTTTCCAAAGTAACTAAAAAAATATTTTTTTTTTCCAAAGTAACTAAAAAAAAATTTTTTTTTCCAAAGTAATTAAAAAAATATTTTTTTTTCCAAAGTAACTAAAAAAATATTTTTTTTCCCAAACTAACTAAAAAAATATTTTTTTTTCCAAAGTAACTAAAAAAATATTTTTTTTTCCAAAGTAACTAAAAAAATATTTTTTTTTCCAAAGTAACTAAAAAAATATTTTTTTTCCAAAGTAACTAAAAAAATATTTTTTTTTCCAAAGTAACTAAAAAAATATTTTTTTTTCCAAAGTAACTAAAAAAATATTTTTTTTTTCCAAAGTAACTAAAAAATTTTTTTTTTTCCAAAGTAACTAAAAAAATATTTTTTTTTCCAAAGAAACTAAAAAAATATTTTTTTTTCCAAAGTAACTAAAAAAAATAATTTTTTTCCAAAGTAACTAAAAATTATTTTTTTTCCCCAAAGTAACTAAAAAAATATTTTTTTTTCCAAAGTAACTAAAAAAATATTTTTTTTTCCAAAGTAACTAAAAAAATTTTTTTTTCTTCCAAAGTAACTAAAAAAAATTTTTTTTTTCCAAAGTAACTAAAAAATTTTTTTTTTTTCCAAAGTAACTAAAAAATTATTTTTTTTCCAAAGTAATTAAAAAAAAAAAAAAATTCCAAAGTAACTAAATTTTTTTTTTTTTTTCCAAAGTAACTAAAAAAATACTTTTTTTTCCCAAAGTAACTAAAAAAATATTTTTTTTTCCAAAGTAACTAAAAAAATATTTTTTTTTCCAAAGAAACTAAAAAAATATTTTTTTTTCCAAAGTAACTAAAAAAATATTTTTTTTTCCAAAGTAACTAAAAAAATATTTTTTTTTCCAAAGTAACTAAAAAAATATTTTTTTTTCCAAAGTAACTAAAAAAATATTTTTTTTCCAAAGTAACTAAAAAAATATTTTTTTTTCCAAAGTAACTAAAAAAATATTTTTTTTTCCAAAGTAACTAAAAAATTTTTTTTTTTTCCAAAGTAACTAAAAAAAATTTTTTTTTTCCAAAGTAACTAAAAAATTATTTTTTTTTTCCAAAGTAACTAAAAAATTATTTTTTTTCCAAAGTAATTAAAAAAAAAAAAAATTTCCAAAGTAACTAAATTATTTATTTTTTTCCAAAGTAACTAAAAAAATACTTTTTTTTCCCAAAGTAACTAAAAAAATATTTTTTTTTCCAAAGTAACTAAAAAAATATTTTTTTTTCCAAAGAAACTAAAAAAATATTTTTTTTTCCAAAGTAACTAAAAAAATATTTTTTTTTCCAAAGTAACTAAAAAAATATTTTTTTTTCCAAAGTAACTAAAAAAATATTTTTTTTTCCAAAGTAACTAAAAAAATATTTTTTTTCCAAAGTAACTAAAAAAATATTTTTTTTTCCAAAGTAACTAAAAAAATATTTTTTTTTCCAAAGTAACTAAAAAAATATTTTTTTTTCCAAAGTAACTAAAAAAATATTTTTTTTTCCAAAGTAACTAAAAAAATATTTTTTTTTCCAAAGTAACTAAAAAAATATATTTTTTTCCAAAGTAACTAAAAAAATATTTTTTTTTCCAAAGTAACTAAAAAAATTTTTTTTTTCCAAAGTAACTAAAAAAAATTTTTTTTTTCCAAAGAAACTAAAAAAATATTTTTTTTTCCAAAGTAACTAAAAAAAAAAAAAATTTTCCAAAGTAACTAAAAATTTTTTTTTTTTCCCAAAGTAACTAAAAAAATATTTTTTTTTCCAAAGTAACTAAAAAATTATTTTTTTTCCAAAGTAATTAAAAAAAAAAAAAAATTTCCAAAGTAACTAAATTTTTTTTTTTTTTTCCAAAGTAACTAAAAAAATACTTTTTTTTCCCAAAGTAACTAAAAAATTTTTTTTTTTTCCAAAGTAACTAAAAAAATATTTTTTTTTCCAAAGTAACTAAAAAAATATTTTTTTTTCCAAAGTAACTAAAAAAATATTTTTTTTTCCAAAGTAACTAAAAAAATATTTTTTTTTTCCAAAGTAACTAAAAAATATTTTTTTTTTCCAAAGTAACTAAAAAAATATTTTTTTTTCCAAAGTAACTAAAAAAATATTTTTTTTTCCAAAGTAACTAAAAAAATATTTTTTTTTCCAAAGTAACTAAAAAAATATTTTTTTTTCCAAAGTAACTAAAAAAATATTTTTTTTTCCAAAGTAACTAAAAAAATATTTTTTTTTCCAAAGTAACTAAAAAAATATTTTTTTTTCCAAAGTAACTAAAAAAATATTTTTTTTTCCAAAGTAACTAAAAAAATATATTTTTTTTCCAAAGTAACTAAAAAAATATTTTTTTTTCCAAAGTAATTAAAAAAATATTTTTTTTTCCAAAGTAACTAAAAAAATATTTTTTTTCCCAAACTAACTAAAAAAATATTTTTTTTTCCAAAGTAACTAAAAAAATATTTTTTTTTCCAAAGTAACTAAAAAAATATTTTTTTTTCCAAAGTAACTAAAAAAATATTTTTTTTCCAAAGTAACTAAAAAAATATTTTTTTTTCCAAAGTAACTAAAAAAATATTTTTTTTTCCAAAGTAACTAAAAAAATATTTTTTTTTCCCAAAGTAACTAAAAAAAAATTTTTTTTCCAAAGTAACTAAAAAAATTTTTTTTTTTCCAAAGAAACTAAAAAAATATTTTTTTTTCCAAAGTAACTAAAAAAAATATTTTTTTTCCAAAGTAACTAAAAATTATTTTTTTTCCCCAAAGTAACTAAAAAAATATTTTTTTTTCCAAAGTAACTAAAAAAATATTTTTTTTTCCAAAGTAACTAAAAAAATTTTTTTTTTTCCAAAGTAACTAAAAAAATACTTTTTTTCCCCAAAGTAACTAAAAAAATATTTTTTTTTCCAAAGTAACTAAAAAATTTTTTTTTTTTCCAAAGTAACTAAAAAAATACTTTTTTTCCCCAAAGTAACTAAAAAAATATTTTTTTTTCCAAAGTAACTAAAAAAATATTTTTTTTTCCAAAGAAACTAAAAAAATATTTTTTTTTCCAAAGTAACTAAAAAAATATTTTTTTTTCCAAAGTAACTAAAAAAATATTTTTTTTCCAAAGTAACTAAAAAAATATTTTTTTTTCCAAAGTAACTAAAAAATTATTTTTTTTCCAAAGTAATTAAAAAAAAAAAAAATTTCCAAAGTAACTAAATTTTTTTTTTTTTTTCCAAAGTAACTAAAAAAATACTTTTTTTTCCCAAAGTAACTAAAAATTTTTTTTTTTTTCCAAAGTAACTAAAAAAATATTTTTTTTTCCAAAGTAACTAAAAAAATATTTTTTTTTCCAAAGTAACTAAAAAAATATTTTTTTTTCCAAAGTAACTAAAAAAATATTTTTTTTTTCCAAAGTAACTAAAAAATATTTTTTTTTTCCAAAGTAACTAAAAAAATATATTTTTTTCCAAAGTAACTAAAAAAATATTTTTTTTTCCAAAGTAACTAAAAAAATATTTTTTTTTCCAAAGTAACTAAAAAAATATTTTTTTTTCCAAAGTAACTAAAAAAATATTTTTTTTTCCAAAGTAACTAAAAAAATATATTTTTTTCCAAAGTAACTAAAAAAATATTTTTTTTTCCAAAGTAACTAAAAAAATATTTTTTTTTCCAAAGTAACTAAAAAAATATTTTTTTTTTCCAAAGTAACTAAAAAAAAATTTTTTTTTCCAAAGTAATTAAAAAAATATTTTTTTTTCCAAAGTAACTAAAAAAATATTTTTTTTCCCAAACTAACTAAAAAAATATTTTTTTTTCCAAAGTAACTAAAAAAATATTTTTTTTTCCAAAGTAACTAAAAAAATATTTTTTTTTCCAAAGTAACTAAAAAAATTTTTTTTTCCAAAGTAATTAAAAAAATATTTTTTTTTCCAAAGTAACTAAAAAAATATTTTTTTTCCCAAACTAACTAAAAAAATATTTTTTTTTCCAAAGTAACTAAAAAAATATTTTTTTTTCCAAAGTAACTAAAAAAATATTTTTTTTTCCAAAGTAACTAAAAAAATATTTTTTTTCCAAAGTAACTAAAAAAATATTTTTTTTTCCAAAGTAACTAAAAAAATATTTTTTTTTCCAAAGTAACTAAAAAAATATTTTTTTTTTCCAAAGTAACTAAAAAATTTTTTTTTTTCCAAAGTAACTAAAAAAATATTTTTTTTTCCAAAGAAACTAAAAAAATATTTTTTTTTCCAAAGTAACTAAAAAAAATATTTTTTTTCCAAAGTAACTAAAAATTATTTTTTTTCCCCAAAGTAACTAAAAAAATATTTTTTTTTCCAAAGTAACTAAAAAAATATTTTTTTTTCCAAAGTAACTAAAAAAAATTTTTTTTCTTCCAAAGTAACTAAAAAAAATTTTTTTTTTCCAAAGTAACTAAAAATTTTTTTTTTTTTCCAAAGTAACTAAAAAATTATTTTTTTTCCAAAGTAATTAAAAAAAAAAAAAATTTCCAAAGTAACTAAATTTTTTTTTTTTTTTCCAAAGTAACTAAAAAAATACTTTTTTTTCCCAAAGTAACTAAAAAAATATTTTTTTTTCCAAAGTAACTAAAAAAATATTTTTTTTTCCAAAGAAACTAAAAAAATATTTTTTTTTCCAAAGTAACTAAAAAAATATTTTTTTTTCCAAAGTAACTAAAAAAATATTTTTTTTTCCAAAGTAACTAAAAAAATATTTTTTTTTCCAAAGTAACTAAAAAAATATTTTTTTTTCCAAAGTAACTAAAAAATATTTTTTTTTTCCAAAGTAACTAAAAAAATATTTTTTTTTCCAAAGTAACTAAAAAAATATTTTTTTTTCCAAAGTAATTAAAAAAATATTTTTTTTTCCAAAGTAACTAAAAAAATATTTTTTTTCCCAAACTAACTAAAAAAATATTTTTTTTTCCAAAGTAACTAAAAAAATATTTTTTTTTCCAAAGTAACTAAAAAAATATTTTTTTTTCCAAAGTAACTAAAAAAATATTTTTTTTCCAAAGTAACTAAAAAAATATTTTTTTTTCCAAAGTAACTAAAAAAATATTTTTTTTTCCAAAGTAACTAAAAAAATATTTTTTTTTTCCAAAGTAACTAAAAAAAATTTTTTTTTCCAAAGTAACTAAAAAAATATTTTTTTTTCCAAAGAAACTAAAAAAATATTTTTTTTTCCAAAGTAACTAAAAAAAATAATTTTTTTCCAAAGTAACTAAAAATTATTTTTTTTCCCCAAAGTAACTAAAAAAATATTTTTTTTTCCAAAGTAACTAAAAAAATATTTTTTTTTCCAAAGTAACTAAAAAAAATTTTTTTTTTCCAAAGTAACTAAAAAATTTTTTTTTTTTCCAAAGTAACTAAAAAAATTTTTTTTTTTCCAAAGTAACTAAAAAATTATTTTTTTTCCAAAGTAATTAAAAAAAAAAAAAAAATTCCAAAGTAACTAAATTTTTTTTTTTTTTTCCAAAGTAACTAAAAAAATACTTTTTTTTCCCAAAGTAACTAAAAAAATATTTTTTTTTCCAAAGTAACTAAAAAAATATTTTTTTTTTCCAAAGAAACTAAAAAAATATTTTTTTTTCCAAAGTAACTAAAAAAATATTTTTTTTTCCAAAGTAACTAAAAAATATTTTTTTTTCCAAAGTAACTAAAAAAATATTTTTTTTTCCAAAGTAACTAAAAAATTATTTTTTTTCCAAAGTAATTAAAAAAAAAAAAATTTCCAAAGTAACTAAATTTTTTTTTTTTTTTCCAAAGTAACTAAAAAAATACTTTTTTTTCCCAAAGTAACTAAAAAATTTTTTTTTTTTCCAAAGTAACTAAAAAAAATTTTTTTTTTCCAAAGTAACTAAAAAAATATTTTTTTTTCCAAAGTAACTAAAAAAATATTTTTTTTTCCAAAGTAACTAAAAAAATATTTTTTTTTTCCAAAGTAACTAAAAAAAATTTTTTTTTTCCAAAGTAATTAAAAAAATATTTTTTTTTCCAAAGTAACTAAAAAAATATTTTTTTTCCCAAACTAACTAAAAAAATATTTTTTTTTCCAAAGTAACTAAAAAAATATTTTTTTTTCCAAAGTAACTAAAAAAATATTTTTTTTTCCAAAGTAACTAAAAAAATATTTTTTTTCCAAAGTAACTAAAAAAATATTTTTTTTTCCAAAGTAACTAAAAAAATATTTTTTTTTCCAAAGTAACTAAAAAAATATTTTTTTTTTCCAAAGTAACTAAAAAAAAATTTTTTTTCCAAAGTAACTAAAAAAATATTTTTTTTTCCAAAGAAACTAAAAAAATATTTTTTTTTCCAAAGTAACTAAAAAAAATAATTTTTTTCCAAAGTAACTAAAAATTATTTTTTTTCCCCAAAGTAACTAAAAAAATATTTTTTTTTCCAAAGTAACTAAAAAAATATTTTTTTTTCCAAAGTAACTAAAAAAAATTTTTTTTCTTCCAAAGTAACTAAAAAAATTTTTTTTTTTCCAAAGTAACTAAAAAATTTTTTTTTTTCCAAAGTAACTAAAAAATTATTTTTTTTCCAAAGTAATTAAAAAAAAAAAAAATTTCCAAAGTAACTAAATTTTTTTTTTTTTTTCCAAAGTAACTAAAAAAATACTTTTTTTTCCCAAAGTAACTAAAAAAATATTTTTTTTTCCAAAGTAACTAAAAAAATATTTTTTTTCCAAAGAAACTAAAAAAATATTTTTTTTTCCAAAGTAACTAAAAAAATATTTTTTTTTCCAAAGTAACTAAAAAAATATTTTTTTTTCCAAAGTAACTAAAAAAATATTTTTTTTTCCAAAGTAACTAAAAAAATATTTTTTTTCCAAAGTAACTAAAAAAATATTTTTTTTTCCAAAGTAACTAAAAAAATATTTTTTTTTCCAAAGTAACTAAAAAATTTTTTTTTTTTCCAAAGTAACTAAAAAAAATTTTTTTTTTCCAAAGTAACTAAAAAATTATTTTTTTTTTCCAAAGTAACTAAAAAATTATTTTTTTTCCAAAGTAATTAAAAAAAAAAAAAATTTCCAAAGTAACTAAATTTTTTTTTTTTTTTCCAAAGTAACTAAAAAAATACTTTTTTTTCCCAAAGTAACTAAAAAAATATTTTTTTTTCCAAAGTAACTAAAAAAATATTTTTTTTTCCAAAGAAACTAAAAAAATATTTTTTTTTCCAAAGTAACTAAAAAAATATTTTTTTTTCCAAAGTAACTAAAAAAATATTTTTTTTTCCAAAGTAACTAAAAAAATATTTTTTTTTCCAAAGTAACTAAAAAAATATTTTTTTTCCAAAGTAACTAAAAAAATATTTTTTTTTCCAAAGTAACTAAAAAAATATTTTTTTTTCCAAAGTAACTAAAAAAATATTTTTTTTTCCAAAGTAACTAAAAAAATATTTTTTTTTCCAAAGTAACTAAAAAAATATTTTTTTTTCCAAAGTAACTAAAAAAATATATTTTTTTCCAAAGTAACTAAAAAAATATTTTTTTTTCCAAAGTAACTAAAAAAATTTTTTTTTTCCAAAGTAACTAAAAAAATTTTTTTTTTTCCAAAGAAACTAAAAAAATATTTTTTTTTCCAAAGTAACTAAAAAAAAAAAAAATTTTCCAAAGTAACTAAAAAATTTTTTTTTTTCCCAAAGTAACTAAAAAAATATTTTTTTTTCCAAAGTAACTAAAAAATTATTTTTTTTCCAAAGTAATTAAAAAAAAAAAAAAATTTCCAAAGTAACTAAATTTTTTTTTTTTTTTCCAAAGTAACTAAAAAAATACTTTTTTTTCCCAAAGTAACTAAAAAATTTTTTTTTTTTCCAAAGTAACTAAAAAAATATTTTTTTTTCCAAAGTAACTAAAAAAATATTTTTTTTTCCAAAGTAACTAAAAAAATATTTTTTTTTCCAAAGTAACTAAAAAAATATTTTTTTTTTCCAAAGTAACTAAAAAATATTTTTTTTTTCCAAAGTAACTAAAAAAATATTTTTTTTTCCAAAGTAACTAAAAAAATATTTTTTTTTCCAAAGTAACTAAAAAAATATTTTTTTTTCCAAAGTAACTAAAAAAATATTTTTTTTTCCAAAGTAACTAAAAAAATATTTTTTTTTCCAAAGTAACTAAAAAAATATTTTTTTTTCCAAAGTAACTAAAAAAATATTTTTTTTTCCAAAGTAACTAAAAAAATATTTTTTTTTCCAAAGTAACTAAAAAAATATATTTTTTTTCCAAAGTAACTAAAAAAATATTTTTTTTTCCAAAGTAATTAAAAAAATATTTTTTTTTCCAAAGTAACTAAAAAAATATTTTTTTTCCCAAACTAACTAAAAAAATATTTTTTTTTCCAAAGTAACTAAAAAAATATTTTTTTTTCCAAAGTAACTAAAAAAATATTTTTTTTTCCAAAGTAACTAAAAAAATATTTTTTTTCCAAAGTAACTAAAAAAATATTTTTTTTTCCAAAGTAACTAAAAAAATATTTTTTTTTCCAAAGTAACTAAAAAAATATTTTTTTTTCCCAAAGTAACTAAAAAAAAAATTTTTTTCCAAAGTAACTAAAAAAATTTTTTTTTTTCCAAAGAAACTAAAAAAATATTTTTTTTTCCAAAGTAACTAAAAAAAATATTTTTTTTCCAAAGTAACTAAAAATTATTTTTTTTCCCCAAAGTAACTAAAAAAATATTTTTTTTTCCAAAGTAACTAAAAAAATATTTTTTTTTCCAAAGTAACTAAAAAATTTTTTTTTTTCCAAAGTAACTAAAAAAATACTTTTTTTCCCCAAAGTAACTAAAAAAATATTTTTTTTTCCAAAGTAACTAAAAAAATTTTTTTTTTTCCAAAGTAACTAAAAAAATACTTTTTTTCCCCAAAGTAACTAAAAAAATATTTTTTTTTCCAAAGTAACTAAAAAAATATTTTTTTTTCCAAAGAAACTAAAAAAATATTTTTTTTTCCAAAGTAACTAAAAAAATATTTTTTTTTCCAAAGTAACTAAAAAAATATTTTTTTTTCCAAAGTAACTAAAAAAATATTTTTTTTTCCAAAGTAACTAAAAAATTATTTTTTTTCCAAAGTAATTAAAAAAAAAAAAAATTTCCAAAGTAACTAAATTTTTTTTTTTTTTTCCAAAGTAACTAAAAAAATACTTTTTTTTCCCAAAGTAACTAAAAATTTTTTTTTTTTTCCAAAGTAACTAAAAAAATATTTTTTTTTCCAAAGTAACTAAAAAAATATTTTTTTTTCCAAAGTAACTAAAAAAATATTTTTTTTTCCAAAGTAACTAAAAAAATATTTTTTTTTTCCAAAGTAACTAAAAAATATTTTTTTTTTCCAAAGTAACTAAAAAAATATATTTTTTTCCAAAGTAACTAAAAAAATATTTTTTTTTCCAAAGTAACTAAAAAAATATTTTTTTTTCCAAAGTAACTAAAAAAATATTTTTTTTTCCAAAGTAACTAAAAAAATATTTTTTTTTCCAAAGTAACTAAAAAAATATTTTTTTTTCCAAAGTAACTAAAAAAATATTTTTTTTTCCAAAGTAACTAAAAAAATATTTTTTTTTCCAAAGTAACTAAAAAAATATTTTTTTTTTCCAAAGTAACTAAAAAAAATTTTTTTTTTCCAAAGTAATTAAAAAAATATTTTTTTTTCCAAAGTAACTAAAAAAATATTTTTTTTCCCAAACTAACTAAAAAAATATTTTTTTTTCCAAAGTAACTAAAAAAATATTTTTTTTTCCAAAGTAACTAAAAAAATATTTTTTTTTCCAAAGTAACTAAAAAAATATTTTTTTTCCAAAGTAACTAAAAAAATATTTTTTTTTCCAAAGTAACTAAAAAAATATTTTTTTTTCCAAAGTAACTAAAAAAATATTTTTTTTTTCCAAAGTAACTAAAAAAATTTTTTTTTCCAAAGTAACTAAAAAAATATTTTTTTTTCCAAAGAAACTAAAAAAATATTTTTTTTTCCAAAGTAACTAAAAAAAATATTTTTTTTCCAAAGTAACTAAAAATTATTTTTTTTCCCCAAAGTAACTAAAAAAATATTTTTTTTTCCAAAGTAACTAAAAAAATATTTTTTTTTCCAAAGTAACTAAAAAAAATTTTTTTTCTTCCAAAGTAACTAAAAAAAATTTTTTTTTTCCAAAGTAACTAAAAAATTTTTTTTTTTCCAAAGTAACTAAAAAATTATTTTTTTTCCAAAGTAATTAAAAAAAAAAAAAATTTCCAAAGTAACTAAATTTTTTTTTTTTTTTCCAAAGTAACTAAAAAAATACTTTTTTTTCCCAAAGTAACTAAAAAAATATTTTTTTTTCCAAAGTAACTAAAAAAATATTTTTTTTTCCAAAGAAACTAAAAAAATATTTTTTTTTCCAAAGTAACTAAAAAAATATTTTTTTTTCCAAAGTAACTAAAAAAATATTTTTTTTTCCAAAGTAACTAAAAAAATATTTTTTTTTCCAAAGTAACTAAAAAAATATTTTTTTTTCCAAAGTAACTAAAAAATATTTTTTTTTTCCAAAGTAACTAAAAAAATATTTTTTTTTCCAAAGTAACTAAAAAAATATTTTTTTTTCCAAAGTAATTAAAAAAATATTTTTTTTTCCAAAGTAACTAAAAAAATATTTTTTTTCCCAAACTAACTAAAAAAATATTTTTTTTTCCAAAGTAACTAAAAAAATATTTTTTTTTCCAAAGTAACTAAAAAAATATTTTTTTTTCCAAAGTAACTAAAAAAATATTTTTTTTCCAAAGTAACTAAAAAAATATTTTTTTTTCCAAAGTAACTAAAAAAATATTTTTTTTTCCAAAGTAACTAAAAAAATATTTTTTTTTTCCAAAGTAACTAAAAAAAATTTTTTTTTCCAAAGTAACTAAAAAAATATTTTTTTTTCCAAAGAAACTAAAAAAATATTTTTTTTTCCAAAGTAACTAAAAAAAATAATTTTTTTCCAAAGTAACTAAAAATTATTTTTTTTCCCCAAAGTAACTAAAAAAATATTTTTTTTTCCAAAGTAACTAAAAAAATATTTTTTTTTCCAAAGTAACTAAAAAAATATTTTTTTTTCCAAAGTAACTAAAAAAATTTTTTTTTTTCCAAAGTAACTAAAAAAATTTTTTTTTTTCCAAAGTAACTAAAAAATTATTTTTTTTCCAAAGTAATTAAAAAAAAAAAAAAAATTCCAAAGTAACTAAATTTTTTTTTTTTTTTCCAAAGTAACTAAAAAAATACTTTTTTTTCCCAAAGTAACTAAAAAAATATTTTTTTTTCCAAAGTAACTAAAAAAATATTTTTTTTTCCAAAGAAACTAAAAAAATATTTTTTTTTCCAAAGTAACTAAAAAAATATTTTTTTTTCCAAAGTAACTAAAAAAATATTTTTTTTTCCAAAGTAACTAAAAAAATATTTTTTTTTCCAAAGTAACTAAAAAATTATTTTTTTTCCAAAGTAATTAAAAAAAAAAAAAATTTCCAAAGTAACTAAATTTTTTTTTTTTTTTCCAAAGTAACTAAAAAAATACTTTTTTTTCCCAAAGTAACTAAAAAAATTTTTTTTTTTCCAAAGTAACTAAAAAAATTTTTTTTTTTCCAAAGTAACTAAAAAAATATTTTTTTTTCCAAAGTAACTAAAAAAATATTTTTTTTTCCAAAGTAACTAAAAAAATATTTTTTTTTTCCAAAGTAACTAAAAAATATTTTTTTTTTCCAAAGTAACTAAAAAAATATTTTTTTTTCCAAAGTAACTAAAAAAATATTTTTTTTCCAAAGTAACTAAAAAAATATTTTTTTTTCCAAAGTAACTAAAAAAATATTTTTTTTTCCAAAGTAACTAAAAAAATATTTTTTTTTCCAAAGTAACTAAAAAAATATTTTTTTTTCCAAAGTAACTAAAAAAATATTTTTTTTTCCAAAGTAACTAAAAAAATATTTTTTTTTCCAAAGTAACTAAAAAAATATATTTTTTTTCCAAAGTAACTAAAAAAATATTTTTTTTTCCAAAGTAATTAAAAAAATATTTTTTTTTCCAAAGTAACTAAAAAAATATTTTTTTTCCCAAACTAACTAAAAAAATATTTTTTTTTCCAAAGTAACTAAAAAAATATTTTTTTTTCCAAAGTAACTAAAAAAATATTTTTTTTTCCAAAGTAACTAAAAAAATATTTTTTTTCCAAAGTAACTAAAAAAATATTTTTTTTTCCAAAGTAACTAAAAAAATATTTTTTTTTCCAAAGTAACTAAAAAAATATTTTTTTTTTCCAAAGTAACTAAAAAAAATTTTTTTTCCCAAAGTAACTAAAAAAATATTTTTTTTTCCAAAGAAACTAAAAAAATATTTTTTTTTCCAAAGTAACTAAAAAAAATAATTTTTTTCCAAAGTAACTAAAAATTATTTTTTTTCCCCAAAGTAACTAAAAAAATATTTTTTTTTCCAAAGTAACTAAAAAAATATTTTTTTTTCCAAAGTAACTAAAAAAATTTTTTTTTTTCCAAAGTAACTAAAAAAATTTTTTTTTTTCCAAAGTAACTAAAAAAATTTTTTTTTTTCCAAAGTAACTAAAAAATTATTTTTTTTCCAAAGTAATTAAAAAAAAAAAAAAATTTCCAAAGTAACTAAATTTTTTTTTTTTTTTCCAAAGTAACTAAAAAAATACTTTTTTTTCCCAAAGTAACTAAAAAAATATTTTTTTTTCCAAAGTAACTAAAAAAATATTTTTTTTTCCAAAGAAACTAAAAAAATATTTTTTTTTCCAAAGTAACTAAAAAAATATTTTTTTTTCCAAAGTAACTAAAAAAATATTTTTTTTTCCAAAGTAACTAAAAAAATATTTTTTTTTCCAAAGTAACTAAAAAAATATTTTTTTTTCCAAAGTAACTAAAAAATTTTTTTTTTTTCCAAAGTAACTAAAAAAAATTTTTTTTTCCAAAGTAACTAAAAAATTTTTTTTTTTTCCAAAGTAACTAAAAAATTATTTTTTTTCCAAAGTAATTGAAAAAAAAAAAAATTTCCAAAGTAACTAAATTTTTTTTTTTTTTTCCAAAGTAACTAAAAAAATACTTTTTTTTCCCAAAGTAACTAAAAAAATATTTTTTTTTCCAAAGTAACTAAAAAAATATATTTTTTTCCAAAGAAACTAAAAAAATATTTTTTTTTCCAAAGTAACTAAAAAAATATTTTTTTTTCCAAAGTAACTAAAAAAATATTTTTTTTTCCAAAGTAACTAAAAAAATATTTTTTTTTCCAAAGTAACTAAAAAATTATTTTTTTTCCAAAGTAATTAAAAAAAAAAAAAAAATTCCAAAGTAACTAAATTTTTTTTTTTTTTCCAAAGTAACTAAAAAAATACTTTTTTTTCCCAAAGTAACTAAAAAATTTTTTTTTTTCCAAAGTAACTAAAAAAATATTTTTTTTTCCAAAGTAACTAAAAAAATATTTTTTTTTCCAAAGTAACTAAAAAAATATTTTTTTTTCCAAAGTAACTAAAAAAATATTTTTTTTTTCCAAAGTAACTAAAAAATTTTTTTTTTTCCAAAGTAACTAAAAAAATATTTTTTTTTCCAAAGTAACTAAAAAAATATTTTTTTTTCCAAAGTAACTAAAAAAATATTTTTTTTTCCAAAGTAACTAAAAAAATATTTTTTTTTCCAAAGTAACTAAAAAAATATTTTTTTTCCCAAAGTAACTAAAAAAATATTTTTTTTCCCAAAGTAACTAAAAAAATATTTTTTTTTCCAAAGTAACTAAAAAAATATTTTTTTTTCCAAAGTAACTAAAAAAATATATTTTTTTTCCAAAGTAACTAAAAAAATATTTTTTTTTCCAAAGTAATTAAAAAAATATTTTTTTTTCCAAAGTAACTAAAAAAATATTTTTTTTCCCAAACTAACTAAAAAAATATTTTTTTTTCCAAAGTAACTAAAAAAATATTTTTTTTTCCAAAGTAACTAAAAAAATATTTTTTTTTCCAAAGTAACTAAAAAAATATTTTTTTTCCAAAGTAACTAAAAAAATATTTTTTTTCCAAAGTAACTAAAAAAATATTTTTTTTTCCAAAGTAACTAAAAAAATATTTTTTTTTTCCAAAGTAACTAAAAAAAAAAATTTTTTCCAAAGTAACTAAAAAAATATTTTTTTTTCCAAAGAAACTAAAAAAATATTTTTTTTTCCAAAGTAACTAAAAAAAATAATTTTTTTCCAAAGTAACTAAAAATTATTTTTTTTCCCCAAAGTAACTAAAAAAATATTTTTTTTTCCAAAGTAACTAAAAAAATATTTTTTTTTCCAAAGTAACTAAAAAAATTTTTTTTTTCCAAAGTAACTAAAAAATTTTTTTTTTTTCCAAAGTAACTAAAAAAAATTTTTTTTTTCCAAAGTAACTAAAAAATTATTTTTTTTCCAAAGTAATTAAAAAAAAAAAAAAATTTCCAAAGTAACTAAATTTTTTTTTTTTTTCCAAAGTAACTAAAAAAATACTTTTTTTTCCCAAAGTAACTAAAAAAATATTTTTTTTTCCAAAGTAACTAAAAAAATATTTTTTTTTCCAAAGAAACTAAAAAAATATTTTTTTTTCCAAAGTAACTAAAAAAATATTTTTTTTTCCAAAGTAACTAAAAAAATATTTTTTTTTCCAAAGTAACTAAAAAAATATTTTTTTTTCCAAAGTAACTAAAAAAATATTATTTTTTCCAAAGTAACTAAAAAAATATTTTTTTTTCCAAAGAAACTAAAAAAATATTTTTTTTTCCAAAGTAACTAAAAAAAATAATTTTTTTCCAAAGTAACTAAAAATTATTTTTTTTCCCCAAAGTAACTAAAAAAATATTTTTTTTTCCAAAGTAACTAAAAAAATATTTTTTTTTCCAAAGTAACTAAAAAAATTTTTTTTTTCCAAAGTAACTAAAAAAATTTTTTTTTTTCCAAAGTAACTAAAAAAATTTTTTTTTTTCCAAAGTAACTAAAAAATTATTTTTTTTCCAAAGTAATTAAAAAAAAAAAAAAAATTCCAAAGTAACTAAATTTTTTTTTTTTTTTCCAAAGTAACTAAAAAAATACTTTTTTTTCCCAAAGTAACTAAAAAAATATTTTTTTTTCCAAAGTAACTAAAAAAATATTTTTTTTTCCAAAGAAACTAAAAAAATATTTTTTTTTCCAAAGTAACTAAAAAAATATTTTTTTTTCCAAAGTAACTAAAAAAATATTTTTTTTTCCAAAGTAACTAAAAAAATATTTTTTTTTCCAAAGTAACTAAAAAATTATTTTTTTTCCAAAGTAATTAAAAAAAAAAAAAATTTCCAAAGTAACTAAATTTTTTTTTTTTTTTCCAAAGTAACTAAAAAAATACTTTTTTTTCCCAAAGTAACTAAAAAAATTATTTTTTTTCCAAAGTAACTAAAAAATTTTTTTTTTTTCCAAAGTAACTAAAAAAATATTTTTTTTTCCAAAGTAACTAAAAAAATATTTTTTTTTCCAAAGTAACTAAAAAAATATTTTTTTTTTCCAAAGTAACTAAAAAATATTTTTTTTTTCCAAAGTAACTAAAAAAATATTTTTTTTTCCAAAGTAACTAAAAAAATATTTTTTTTTCCAAAGTAACTAAAAAAATATTTTTTTTTCCAAAGTAACTAAAAAAATATTTTTTTTTCCAAAGTAACTAAAAAAATATTTTTTTTTCCAAAGTAACTAAAAAAATATTTTTTTTTCCAAAGTAACTAAAAAAATATTTTTTTTTCCAAAGTAACTAAAAAAATATTTTATTTTCCAAAGTAACTAAAAAAATATTTTTTTTTTCCAAAGTAACTAAAAAAATATTTTTTTTTCCAAAGTAATTAAAAAAATATTTTTTTTTCCAAAGTAACTAAAAAAATATTTTTTTTCCCAAACTAACTAAAAAAATATTTTTTTTTCCAAAGTAACTAAAAAAATATTTTTTTTTCCAAAGTAACTAAAAAAATATTTTTTTTTCCAAAGTAACTAAAAAAATATTTTTTTTCCAAAGTAACTAAAAAAATATTTTTTTTTCCAAAGTAACTAAAAAAATATTTTTTTTTCCAAAGTAACTAAAAAAATATTTTTTTTTTCCAAAGTAACTAAAAAAAATTTTTTTTCCCAAAGTAACTAAAAAAATATTTTTTTTTCCAAAGAAACTAAAAAAATATTTTTTTTTCCAAAGTAACTAAAAAAAATAATTTTTTTCCAAAGTAACTAAAAATTATTTTTTTTCCCCAAAGTAACTAAAAAAATATTTTTTTTTCCAAAGTAACTAAAAAAATATTTTTTTTTCCAAAGTAACTAAAAAAATTTTTTTTTTTCCAAAGTAACTAAAAAATATTTTTTTTTTCCAAAGTAACTAAAAAAATTTTTTTTTTTCCAAAGTAACTAAAAAATTATTTTTTTTCCAAAGTAATTAAAAAAAAAAAAAAATTTCCAAAGTAACTAAATTTTTTTTTTTTTTTCCAAAGTAACTAAAAAAATACTTTTTTTTCCCAAAGTAACTAAAAAAATATTTTTTTTTCCAAAGTAACTAAAAAAATATTTTTTTTTCCAAAGAAACTAAAAAAATATTTTTTTTTCCAAAGTAACTAAAAAAATATTTTTTTTTCCAAAGTAACTAAAAAAATATTTTTTTTTCCAAAGTAACTAAAAAAATATTTTTTTTTCCAAAGTAACTAAAAAAATTTTTTTTTTCCAAAGTAACTAAAAAATTTTTTTTTTTTCCAAAGTAACTAAAAAAATTTTTTTTTTCCAAAGTAACTAAAAAATTTTTTTTTTTTCCAAAGTAACTAAAAAAATATTTTTTTTCCAAAGTAATTAAAAAAAAAAAAAAATTTCCAAAGTAACTAAATTTTTTTTTTTTTTTCCAAAGTAACTAAAAAAATACTTTTTTTTCCCAAAGTAACTAAAAAAATATTTTTTTTTCCAAAGTAACTAAAAAAATATATTTTTTTCCAAAGAAACTAAAAAAATATTTTTTTTTCCAAAGTAACTAAAAACATATTTTTTTTTCCAAAGTAACTAAAAAAATACTTTTTTTTCCCAAAGTAACTAAAAAATTTTTTTTTTTTCCAAAGTAACTAAAAAAATATTTTTTTTTCCAAAGTAACTAAAAAAATATTTTTTTTTCCAAAGTAACTAAAAAAATATTTTTTTTTCCAAAGTAACTAAAAAAATATTTTTTTTTTCCAAAGTAACTAAAAAAAATTTTTTTTTCCAAAGTAACTAAAAAAATATTTTTTTTTCCAAAGTAACTAAAAAAATATTTTTTTTTCCAAAGTAACTAAAAAAATATTTTTTTTTCCAAAGTAACTAAAAAAATATTTTTTTTTCCAAAGTAACTAAAAAAATATTTTTTTTCCCAAAGTAACTAAAAAAATATTTTTTTTCCCAAAGTAACTAAAAAAATATTTTTTTTTCCAAAGTAACTAAAAAAATATTTTTTTTTCCAAAGTAACTAAAAAAATATATTTTTTTTCCAAAGTAACTAAAAAAATATTTTTTTTTCCAAAGTAATTAAAAAAATATTTTTTTTTCCAAAGTAACTAAAAAAATATTTTTTTTCCCAAACTAACTAAAAAAATATTTTTTTTTCCAAAGTAACTAAAAAAATATTTTTTTTTCCAAAGTAACTAAAAAAATATTTTTTTTTCCAAAGTAACTAAAAAAATATTTTTTTTCCAAAGTAACTAAAAAAATATTTTTTTTCCAAAGTAACTAAAAAAATATTTTTTTTTCCAAAGTAACTAAAAAAATATTTTTTTTTTCCAAAGTAACTAAAAAAAAAATTTTTTTCCAAAGTAACTAAAAAAATATTTTTTTTTCCAAAGAAACTAAAAAAATATTTTTTTTTCCAAAGTAACTAAAAAAAATAATTTTTTTCCAAAGTAACTAAAAATTATTTTTTTTCCCCAAAGTAACTAAAAAAATATTTTTTTTTCCAAAGTAACTAAAAAAATATTTTTTTTCCAAAGTAACTAAAAAATTTTTTTTTTTCCAAAGTAACTAAAAAATTTTTTTTTTTTCCAAAGTAACTAAAAAAAATTTTTTTTTTCCAAAGTAACTAAAAAATTATTTTTTTTCCAAAGTAATTAAAAAAAAAAAAAATTTCCAAAGTAACTAAATTTTTTTTTTTTTCCAAAGTAACTAAAAAAATACTTTTTTTTCCCAAAGTAACTAAAAAAATATTTTTTTTTCCAAAGTAACTAAAAAAATATTTTTTTTTCCAAAGAAACTAAAAAAATATTTTTTTTTCCAAAGTAACTAAAAAAATATTTTTTTTTCCAAAGTAACTAAAAAAATATTTTTTTTTCCAAAGTAACTAAAAAAATATTTTTTTTTCCAAAGTAACTAAAAAAATATTATTTTTTCCAAAGTAACTAAAAAAATATTTTTTTTTCCAAAGTAACTAAAAAAATATTTTTTTTTCCAAAGTAACTAAAAAAATATTTTTTTTTCCAAAGTAACTAAAAAAAAATTTTTTTTCCAAAGTAACTAAAAAAATATTTTTTTTTCCAAAGAAACTAAAAAAATATTTTTTTTTCCAAAGTAACTAAAAAAAATAATTTTTTTCCAAAGTAACTAAAAATTATTTTTTTTCCCCAAAGTAACTAAAAAAATATTTTTTTTTCCAAAGTAACTAAAAAATTATTTTTTTTTCCAAAGTAACTAAAAAAATATATTTTTTTCCAAAGTAACTAAAAAATTTTTTTTTTTCCAAAGTAACTAAAAAAATTTTTTTTTTTCCAAAGTAACTAAAAAATTATTTTTTTTCCAAAGTAATTAAAAAAAAAAAAAAATTTCCAAAGTAACTAAATTTTTTTTTTTTTCCAAAGTAACTAAAAAAATACTTTTTTTTCCCAAAGTAACTAAAAAAATATTTTTTTTTCCAAAGTAACTAAAAAAATATTTTTTTTCCAAAGAAACTAAAAAAATATTTTTTTTTCCAAAGTAACTAAAAAAATATTTTTTTTTCCAAAGTAACTAAAAAAATTTTTTTTTTTCCAAAGTAACTAAAAAAAAATTTTTTTTTCCAAAGTAACTAAAAAATTATTTTTTTTCCAAAGTAATTAAAAAAAAAAAAAAATTTCCAAAGTAACTAAATTTTTTTTTTTTTCCAAAGTAACTAAAAAAATACTTTTTTTTCCCAAAGTAACTAAAAAAATATTTTTTTTTCCAAAGTAACTAAAAAAATATTTTTTTTTCCAAAGAAACTAAAAAAATATTTTTTTTTCCAAAGTAACTAAAAAAATATTTTTTTTTCCAAAGTAACTAAAAAAATATTTTTTTTCCCAAAGTAACTAAAAAAATATTTTTTTTTCCAAAGTAACTAAAAAAATATTTTTTTTTCCAAAGTAACTAAAAAATATATTTTTTTTCCAAAGTAACTAAAAAAATATTTTTTTTTCCAAAGTAACTAAAAAAATATTTTTTTTTCCAAAGTAACTAAAAAAATATTTTTTTTTCCAAAGTAACTAAAAAAATATATTTTTTTCCAAAGTAACTAAAAAAATATATTTTTTTCCAAAGTAACTAAAAAAATATTTTTTTTTCCAAAGTAACTAAAAAAATATTTTTTTTCCAAAGTAACTAAAAAAATATTTTTTTTTCCAAAGTAACTAAAAAAATATTTTTTTTTCCAAAGTAACTAAAAAAATTTTTTTTTTCCAAAGTAACTAAAAAAATATTTTTTTTTCCAAAGAAACTAAAAAAATATTTTTTTTTCCAAAGTAACTAAAAAAAATAATTTTTTTCCAAAGTAACTAAAAATTATTTTTTTTCCCCAAAGTAACTAAAAAAATATTTTTTTTTCCAAAGTAACTAAAAAATTATTTTTTTTTCCAAAGTAACTAAAAAAATATATTTTTTTCCAAAGTAACTAAAAAAAATTTTTTTTTCCAAAGTAACTAAAAAATTTTTTTTTTTTCCAAAGTAACTAAAAAATTATTTTTTTTCCAAAGTAATTAAAAAAAAAAAAAATTTCCAAAGTAACTAAATTTTTTTTTTTTTCCAAAGTAACTAAAAAAATACTTTTTTTTCCCAAAGTAACTAAAAAAATATTTTTTTTTCCAAAGTAACTAAAAAAATATTTTTTTTCCAAAGAAACTAAAAAAATATTTTTTTTTCCAAAGTAACTAAAAAAATATTTTTTTTTCCAAAGTAACTAAAAAAATTTTTTTTTTTCCAAAGTAACTAAAAAAATATTTTTTTTTCCAAAGTAACTAAAAAAATATTTTTTTTTCCAAAGTAACTAAAAAAATATTTTTTTTTCCAAAGTAACTAAAAAAATATTTTTTTTTCCAAAGTAACTAAAAAATATTATTTTTTTCCAAAGTAACTAAAAAAATATTTTTTTTTCCAAAGTAACTAAAAAAATATTTTTTTTTCCAAAGTAACTAAAAAAATATTTTTTTTTCCAAAGTAACTAAAAAAATATTTTTTTTTCCAAAGTAACTAAAAAAATATATTTTTTTCCAAAGTAACTAAAAAAATATTTTTTTTTCCAAAGTAACTAAAAAAATATTTTTTTTTCCAAAGTAACTAAAAAAATATTTTTTTTTCCAAAGTAACTAAAAAAATATATTTTTTTCCAAAGTAACTAAAAAAATATCTTTTTTTTCCAAAGTAACTAAAAAAATATTTTTTTTTCCAAAGTAACTAAAAAAATATTTTTTTTTCCAAAGTAACTAAAAAAAATTTTTTTTTTCCATGTAACTAAAAAAAATTTTTTTTTCCAAAGTAACTAAAAAAAATTTTTTTTTTCCAAAGAAACTAAAAAAATATTTTTTTTTCCAAAGTAACTAAAAAAAAATTTTTTTTTCCAAAGAAACTAAAATTTTTTTTTTTTTTTCCAAAGTAACTAAAAAAATATTTTTTTTTCCAAAGAAACTAAAAAAATATTTTTTTTTCCAAAGAAACTAAAAAAAATTTTTTTTTTCCAAAGAAACTAAAAAAAATTTTTTTTTTCCAAAGTAACTAAAAAAATATTTTTTTTTCCAAAGTAACTAAAAAAATATTTTTTTTTCCAAAGTAACTAAAAAAATATTTTTTTTTCCAAAGTAACTAAAAAATATTTTTTTTTTCCAAAGTAACTAAAAAAATATTTTTTTTTCCAAAGTAACTAAAAAAATATTTTTTTTTCCAAAGTAACTAAAAAAATATTTTTTTTTCCAAAGTAACTAAAAAAATATTTTTTTTTCCAAAGTAACTAAAAAAATATTTTTTTTTCCAAAGTAACTAAAAAAATATTTTTTTTTCCAAAGTAACTAAAAAAATATTTTTTTTTCCAAAGTAACTAAAAAAATATTTTTTTTTCCAAAGTAACTAAAAAAATATTTTTTTTTCCAAAGTAACTAAAAAAATATTTTTTTTTCCAAAGTAACTAAAAAAATATTTTTTTTCCAAAGTAACTAAAAAAATATTTTTTTTTCCAAAGAAACTAAAAAAATATTTTTTTTTCCAAAGTAACTAAAAAAAATTTTTTTTTTCCAAAGAAACTAAAAAAATATTTTTTTTTCCAAAGTAACTAAAAAAAATTTTTTTTTCCAAAGTAACTAAAAACATATTTTTTTTTCCAAAGTAACTAAAAAAATTTTTTTTTTTCCAAAGTAACTAAAAAAAAAAAAATTTTTCCAAAGTAACTAAAAAAATTTTTTTTTTTCCCAAAGTAACTAAAAAAATATTTTTTTTTCCAAAGTAACTAAAAAATTTTTTTTTTTCCAAAGTAACTAAAAAAATATTTTTTTTCCAAAGTAACTAAAAAAATATTTTTTTTTCCAAAGAAACTAAAAAAATATTTTTTTTTCCAAAGTAACTAAAAAAAATTTTTTTTTTCCAAAGAAACTAAAAAAATATTTTTTTTTCCAAAGTAACTAAAAAAATTTTTTTTTTCCAAAGTAACTAAAAAAATATTTTTTTTCCAAAGAAACTAAAAAAATATTTTTTTTTCCAAAGTAACTAAAAAAATATTTTTTTTTCCAAAGTAACTAAAAAAAAATTTTTTTTTCCAAAGTAACTAAAAAAATATTTTTTTTTCCAAAGTAACTAAAAAAATATTTTTTTTTCCAAAGTAACTAAAAAAATATTTTTTTTTCCAAAGTAACTAAAAAAATATTTTTTTTTCCAAAGTAACTAAAAAATATTTTTTTTTTCCAAAGTAACTAAAAAAATATTTTTTTTTCCAAAGTAACTAAAAAAATATTTTTTTTTCCAAAGTAACTAAAAAAATATTTTTTTTTCCAAAGTAACTAAAAAAATATTTTTTTTTCCAAAGTAACTAAAAAAATATATTTTTTTCCAAAGTAACTAAAAAAATATTTTTTTTTCCAAAGTAACTAAAAAAATATTTTTTTTTCCAAAGTAACTAAAAAAATATTTTTTTTTCCAAAGTAACTAAAAAAATATATTTTTTTCCAAAGTAACTAAAAAAATATATATTTTTTCCAAAGTAACTAAAAAAATATTTTTTTTTCCAAAGTAACTAAAAAAATATTTTTTTTTCCAAAGTAACTAAAAAAATATTTTTTTTTCCATGTAACTAAAAAAAATTTTTTTTTCCAAAGTAACTAAAAAAATATTTTTTTTTCCAAAGAAACTAAAAAAATATTTTTTTTTCCAAAGTAACTAAAAAAATTTTTTTTTTTCCAAAGAAACTAAAATTTTTTTTTTTTTTTCCAAAGTAACTAAAAAAATATTTTTTTTTCCAAAGAAACTAAAAAAATATATTTTTTTCCAAAGAAACTAAAAAAAATTTTTTTTTTCCAAAGAAACTAAAAAATTTTTTTTTTTTCCAAAGTAACTAAAAAAATATTTTTTTTTCCAAAGTAACTAAAAAAATATTTTTTTTTCCAAAGTAACTAAAAAAATATTTTTTTTTCCAAAGTAACTAAAAAATATTTTTTTTTTCCAAAGTAACTAAAAAAATATTTTTTTTTCCAAAGTAACTAAAAAAATATTTTTTTTTCCAAAGTAATTAAAAAAAAAAAAAAAATTCCAAAGTAACTAAATTTTTTTTTTTTTTCCAAAGTAACTAAAAAAATACTTTTTTTTCCCAAAGTAACTAAAAATTTTTTTTTTTTTCCAAAGTAACTAAAAAAATATTTTTTTTTCCAAAGTAACTAAAAAAATATTTTTTTTTCCAAAGTAACTAAAAAAATATTTTTTTTTCCAAAGTAACTAAAAAAATATTTTTTTTTCCAAAGTAACTAAAAAAATATTTTTTTTTCCAAAGAAACTAAAAAAATATTTTTTTTTCCAAAGTAACTAAAAAAAATTTTTTTTTTCCAAAGAAACTAAAAAAATATATTTTTTTTCCAAAGTAACTAAAAAAATATTTTTTTTTCCAAAGAAACTAAAAAAATATTTTTTTTTCCAAAGTAACTAAAAAAATATTTTTTTTTCCAAAGTAACTAAAAAAATATTTTTTTTCCAAAGTAACTAAAAAAATATTTTTTTTTCCAAAGAAACTAAAAAAATATTTTTTTTTCCAAAGTAACTAAAAAAAATTTTTTTTTTCCAAAGAAACTAAAAAAATATATTTTTTTCCAAAGTAACTAAAAAAAATTTGTTTTTCCAAAGTAACTAAAAAAATATTTTTTTTTCCAAAGTAACTAAAAAAATATTTTTTTTTCCAAAGTAACTAAAAAAAAAAAAAAATTTCCAAAGTAACTAAAAAAATTTTTTTTTTCCCAAAGTAACTAAAAAAATATTTTTTTTTCCAAAGTAACTAAAAAAATATTTTTTTTCCAAAGTAATTAAAAAAAAAAAAAATTTCCAAAGTAACTAAATTTTTTTTTTTTTTTCCAAAGTAACTAAAAAAATACTTTTTTTTCCCAAAGTAACTAAAAAATTTTTTTTTTTTCCAAAGTAACTAAAGAAATATTTTTTTTTCCAAAGTAACTAAAAAAATATTTTTTTTTCCAAAGTAACTAAAAAAATATTTTTTTTTCCAAAGTAACTAAAAAAATATTTTTTTTTCCAAAGTAACTAAAAAATATTTTTTTTTTCCAAAGTAACTAAAAAAAATTTTTTTTCCCAAAGTAACTAAAAAAATATTTTTTTTTCCAAAGTAACTAAAAAATTATTTTTTTTCCAAAGTAATTAAAAAAAAAAAAAATTTCCAAAGTAACTAAATTTTTTTTTTTTTTTCCAAAGTAACTAAAAAAATACTTTTTTTTCCCAAAGTAACTAAAAAAATTTTTTTTTTTCCAAAGTAACTAAAAAAATATATTTTTTTCCAAAGTAACTAAAAAAATATTTTTTTTTCCAAAGTAACTAAAAAAATATTTTTTTTTCCAAAGTAACTAAAAAAATATTTTTTTTTCCAAAGTAACTAAAAAATATTTTTTTTTTCCAAAGTAACTAAAAAAATATTTTTTTTTCCAAAGTAACTAAAAAAATATTTTTTTTTCCAAAGTAACTAAAAAAATATTTTTTTTTCCAAAGTAACTAAAAAAATATTTTTTTTTCCAAAGTAACTAAAAAAATATTTTTTTTTCCAAAGTAACTAAAAAAATATATTTTTTTCCAAAGTAACTAAAAAAATATATTTTTTTTCCAAAGTAACTAAAAAAATATTTTTTTTTCCAAAGTAATTAAAAAAATATTTTTTTTTCCAAAGTAACTAAAAAAATATTTTTTTTTCCAAACTAACTAAAAAAATATTTTTTTTTCCAAAGTAACTAAAAAAATATTTTTTTTCCCAAAGTAACTAAAAAAATATTTTTTTTTCCAAAGTAACTAAAAAAATATTTTTTTTCCAAAGTAACTAAAAAAATATTTTTTTTTCCAAAGTAACTAAAAAAATATTTTTTTTTCCAAAGTAACTAAAAAAATATTTTTTTTTTCCAAAGTAACTAAAAAAAATTTTTTTTTCCAAAGTAACTAAAAAAAATTTTTTTTTTCCAAAGAAACTAAAAAAATATTTTTTTTTCCAAAGTAACTAAAAAAAATAATTTTTTTCCAAAGTAACTAAAAAATATTTTTTTTTTCCAAAGTAACTAAAAAAATATTTTTTTTTCCAAAGTAACTAAAAAAATATTTTTTTTTCCAAAGTAACTAAAAAAATATTTTTTTTTCCAAAGTAACTAAAAAAATATTTTTTTTTCCAAAGTAACTAAAAAAATATTTTTTTTTCCAAAGTAACTAAAAAAATATTTTTTTTTCCAAAGTAACTAAAAAAATATTTTTTTTTCCAAAGTAACTAAAAAAATATTTTTTTTTCCAAAGTAACTAAAAAAATATTTTTTTTTCCAAAGTAACTAAAAAAATATTTTTTTTTCCAAAGTAACTAAAAAAATATTTTTTTTCCAAAGTAACTAAAAAAATATTTTTTTTTCCAAAGAAACTAAAAAAATATTTTTTTTTCCAAAGTAACTAAAAAAAATTTTTTTTTTCCAAAGAAACTAAAAAAATATTTTTTTTTCCAAAGTAACTAAAAAAAAATTTTTTTTCCAAAGTAACTAAAAACATATTTTTTTTTCCAAAGTAACTAAAAAAATATTTTTTTTTCCAAAGTAACTAAAAAAAAAAAAAAATTTCCAAAGTAACTAAAAAAAATTTTTTTTTTCCCAAAGTAACTAAAAAAATATTTTTTTTTCCAAAGTAACTAAAAAATTTTTTTTTTTCCAAAGTAACTAAAAAAATATTTTTTTTCCAAAGTAACTAAAAAAATATTTTTTTTTCCAAAGAAACTAAAAAAATATTTTTTTTTCCAAAGTAACTAAAAAAAATTTTTTTTTTCCAAAGAAACTAAAAAAATATTTTTTTTTCCAAAGTAACTAAAAAAAATTTTTTTTTCCAAAGTAACTAAAAAAATATTTTTTTTCCAAAGAAACTAAAAAAATATTTTTTTTTCCAAAGTAACTAAAAAAATATTTTTTTTTCCAAAGTAACTAAAAAAAATTTTTTTTTTCCAAAGTAACTAAAAAAATATTTTTTTTTCCAAAGTAACTAAAAAAATATTTTTTTTTCCAAAGTAACTAAAAAAATATTTTTTTTTCCAAAGTAACTAAAAAAATATTTTTTTTTCCAAAGTAACTAAAAAATATTTTTTTTTTCCAAAGTAACTAAAAAAATATTTTTTTTTCCAAAGTAACTAAAAAAATATTTTTTTTTCCAAAGTAACTAAAAAAATATTTTTTTTTCCAAAGTAACTAAAAAAATATTTTTTTTTCCAAAGTAACTAAAAAAATATATTTTTTTCCAAAGTAACTAAAAAAATATTTTTTTTTCCAAAGTAACTAAAAAAATATTTTTTTTTCCAAAGTAACTAAAAAAATATTTTTTTTTCCAAAGTAACTAAAAAAATATATTTTTTTCCAAAGTAACTAAAAAAATATATATTTTTTCCAAAGTAACTAAAAAAATATTTTTTTTTCCAAAGTAACTAAAAAAATATTTTTTTTTCCAAAGTAACTAAAAAAATATTTTTTTTTCCATGTAACTAAAAAAAAATTTTTTTTCCAAAGTAACTAAAAAAATATTTTTTTTTCCAAAGAAACTAAAAAAATATTTTTTTTTCCAAAGAAACTAAAAAAATATATTTTTTTCCAAAGTAACTAAAAAAATATTTTTTTTTCCAAAGTAACTAAAAAAATATTTTTTTTTCCAAAGTAACTAAAAAAATATTTTTTTTTCCAAAGTAACTAAAAAAATATATTTTTTTCCAAAGTAACTAAAAAAATATATATTTTTTCCAAAGTAACTAAAAAAATATTTTTTTTTCCAAAGTAACTAAAAAAATATTTTTTTTTCCAAAGTAACTAAAAAAATATTTTTTTTTCCATGTAACTAAAAAAAAAATTTTTTTCCAAAGTAACTAAAAAAATATTTTTTTTTCCAAAGAAACTAAAAAAATATTTTTTTTTCCAAAGAAACTAAAAAAATATATTTTTTTCCAAAGAAACTAAAAAAAAATTTTTTTTTCCAAAGAAACTAAAAAAATATTTTTTTTTCCAAAGTAACTAAAAAAATATTTTTTTTTCCAAAGTAACTAAAAAAAAATTTTTTTTTCCAAAGTAACTAAAAAAATATTTTTTTTTCCAAAGTAACTAAAAAATATTTTTTTTTTCCAAAGTAACTAAAAAAATATTTTTTTTTCCAAAGTAACTAAAAAAATATTTTTTTTTCCAAAGTAACTAAAAAAATATTTTTTTTTCCAAAGTAACTAAAAAAATATTTTTTTTTCCAAAGTAACTAAAAAAATATTTTTTTTTCCAAAGTAACTAAAAAAATATTTTTTTTTCCAAAGTAACTAAAAAAAAAAAAAATTTTCCAAAGTAACTAAAAAAAATTTTTTTTTTCCCAAAGTAACTAAAAAAATATTTTTTTTTCCAAAGTAACTAAAAAATTATTTTTTTTCCAAAGTAATTAAAAAAAAAAAAAATTTCCAAAGTAACTAAATTTTTTTTTTTTTTCCAAAGTAACTAAAAAAATACTTTTTTTCCCAAAGTAACTAAAAAATTTTTTTTTTTTCCAAAGTAACTAAAAAAATATTTTTTTTTCCAAAGTAACTAAAAAAATATTTTTTTTTCCAAAGTAACTAAAAAAATATTTTTTTTTCCAAAGTAACTAAAAAAATACTTTTTTTTCCCAAAGTAACTAAAAAATTTTTTTTTTTCCAAAGTAACTAAAAAAATATTTTTTTTTCCAAAGTAACTAAAAAAATATTTTTTTTTCCAAAGTAACTAAAAAAATATTTTTTTTTCCAAAGTAACTAAAAAAATATTTTTTTTTCCAAAGTAACTAAAAAATATTTTTTTTTCCAAAGTAACTAAAAAAATTTTTTTTTTCCCAAAGTAACTAAAAAAATATTTTTTTTTCCAAAGTAACTAAAAAATTATTTTTTTTCCAAAGTAATTAAAAAAAAAAAAAAATTCCAAAGTAACTAAATTTTTTTTTTTTTTTCCAAAGTAACTAAAAAAATACTTTTTTTTCCCAAAGTAACTAAAAAATTTTTTTTTTTTCCAAAGTAACTAAAAAAATATTTTTTTTTCCAAAGTAACTAAAAAAATATTTTTTTTTCCAAAGTAACTAAAAAAATATTTTTTTTTCCAAAGTAACTAAAAAAATATTTTTTTTTCCAAAGTAACTAAAAAAATATTTTTTTTTCCAAAGAAACTAAAAAAATATTTTTTTTTCCAAAGAAACTAAAAAAATTTTTTTTTTTCCAAAGTAACTAAAAAAATATTTTTTTTCCAAAGTAACTAAAAAAATATTTTTTTTTCCAAAGTAACTAAAAAATTTTTTTTTTTCCAAAGTAACTAAAAAAATATTTTTTTTTCCAAAGAAACTAAAAAAATATTTTTTTTTCCAAAGTAACTAAAAAAAATTTTTTTTTTCCAAAGAAACTAAAAAAATATTTTTTTTTCCAAAGTAACTAAAAAAATATTTTTTTTTCCAAAGAAACTAAAAAAATATTTTTTTTTCCAAAGTAACTAAAAAAATATTTTTTTTTCCAAAGTAACTAAAAAAATATTTTTTTTCCAAAGTAACTAAAAAAATATTTTTTTTTCCAAAGAAACTAAAAAAATATTTTTTTTTCCAAAGTAACTAAAAAAAATTTTTTTTTTCCAAAGAAACTAAAAAAATATTTTTTTTTCCAAAGTAACTAAAAAAAATTTGTTTTTCCAAAGTAACTAAAAAAATATTTTTTTTTCCAAAGTAACTAAAAAAATATTTTTTTTTCCAAAGTAACTAAAAAAAAAAAAAATTTCCAAAGTAACTAAAAAAATTTTTTTTTTCCCAAAGTAACTAAAAAAATATTTTTTTTTCCAAAGTAACTAAAAAAATATTTTTTTTCCAAAGTAATTAAAAAAAAAAAAAATTTCCAAAGTAACTAAATTTTTTTTTTTTTTTCCAAAGTAACTAAAAAAATACTTTTTTTTCCCAAAGTAACTAAAAAATTTTTTTTTTTTCCAAAGTAACTAAAGAAATATTTTTTTTTCCAAAGTAACTAAAAAAATATTTTTTTTTCCAAAGTAACTAAAAAAATATTTTTTTTTCCAAAGTAACTAAAAAAATATTTTTTTTTCCAAAGTAACTAAAAAATATTTTTTTTTTCCAAAGTAACTAAAAAAATTTTTTTTTCCCAAAGTAACTAAAAAAATATTTTTTTTTCCAAAGTAACTAAAAAATTATTTTTTTTCCAAAGTAATTAAAAAAAAAAAAAATTTCCAAAGTAACTAAATTTTTTTTTTTTTTTCCAAAGTAACTAAAAAAATACTTTTTTTTCCCAAAGTAACTAAAAAAAATTTTTTTTTTCCAAAGTAACTAAAAAAATATATTTTTTTCCAAAGTAACTAAAAAAATATTTTTTTTTCCAAAGTAACTAAAAAAAATTTTTTTTTTCCAAAGTAACTAAAAAAATATTTTTTTTTCCAAAGTAACTAAAAAATATATTTTTTTTCCAAAGTAACTAAAAAAATATTTTTTTTTCCAAAGTAACTAAAAAAATATTTTTTTTTCCAAAGTAACTAAAAAAATATTTTTTTTTCCAAAGTAACTAAAAAAATATTTTTTTTTCCAAAGTAACTAAAAAAATATTTTTTTTTCCAAAGTAACTAAAAAAATATATTTTTTTCCAAAGTAACTAAAAAAATATATTTTTTTTCCAAAGTAACTAAAAAAATATTTTTTTTTCCAAAGTAATTAAAAAAATATTTTTTTTTCCAAAGTAACTAAAAAAATATTTTTTTTTCCAAACTAACTAAAAAAATATTTTTTTTTCCAAAGTAACTAAAAAAATATTTTTTTTTCCAAAGTAACTAAAAAAATATTTTTTTTTCCAAAGTAACTAAAAAAATATTTTTTTTCCAAAGTAACTAAAAAAATATTTTTTTTTCCAAAGTAACTAAAAAAATATTTTTTTTTCCAAAGTAACTAAAAAAATATTTTTTTTTTCCAAAGTAACTAAAAAAAATTTTTTTTCCCAAAGTAACTAAAAAAATATTTTTTTTTCCAAAGAAACTAAAAAAATATTTTTTTTTCCAAAGTAACTAAAAAAAATAATTTTTTTCCAAAGTAACTAAAAATTATTTTTTTTCCCCAAAGTAACTAAAAAAATATTTTTTTTTCCAAAGTAACTAAAAAAAAATTTTTTTTTCCAAAGTAACTAAAAAAATATTTTTTTTTCCAAAGTAACTAAAAAATTATTTTTTTTCCAAAGTAATTAAAAAAAAAAAAAATTTCCAAAGTAACTAAATTTTTTTTTTTTTTCCAAAGTAACTAAAAAAATACTTTTTTTCCCCAAAGTAACTAAAAAAATATTTTTTTTTCCAAAGTAACTAAAAAAATATTTTTTTTTCCAAAGAAACTAAAAAAAAAAATTTTTTTCCAAAGTAACTAAAAAAAATTTTTTTTTTCCAAAGTAACTAAAAAAATATTTTTTTTTCCAAAGTAACTAAAAAAATATTTTTTTTTCCAAAGTAACTAAAAAAATATTTTTTTTTCCAAAGTAACTAAAAAAATATTTTTTTTTCCAAAGTAACTAAAAAATATTTTTTTTTTCCAAAGTAACTAAAAAAATATTTTTTTTTCCAAAGTAACTAAAAAAATATTTTTTTTTCCAAAGTAACTAAAAAAATATTTTTTTTTCCAAAGAAACTAAAAAAATATTTTTTTTTCCAAAGTAACTAAAAAAATATATTTTTTTCCAAAGTAACTAAAAAAATATTTTTTTTTCCAAAGTAACTAAAAAAATATTTTTTTTTCCAAAGTAACTAAAAAAATATTTTTTTTTCCATGTAACTAAAAAAATATTTTTTTTCCAAAGTAACTAAAAAAATATTTTTTTTTCCAAAGAAACTAAAAAAATATTTTTTTTTCCAAAGAAACTAAAAAAATATTTTTTTTTCCAAAGTAACTAAAAAAAATTTTTTTTTTCCAAAGTAACTAAAAAAATACTTTTTTTTCCCAAAGTAACTAAAAAAATTTTTTTTTTCCAAAGTAACTAAAAAAATATTTTTTTTCCCAAAGTAACTAAAAAAATATTTTTTTTTCCAAAGTAACTAAAAAAATATTTTTTTTTCCAAAGTAACTAAAAAAATATTTTTTTTTCCAAAGTAACTAAAAAATATTTTTTTTTTCCAAAGTAACTAAAAAAAATTTTTTTTTCCCAAAGTAACTAAAAAAATATTTTTTTTTCCAAAGTAACTAAAAAATTATTTTTTTTCCAAAGTAATTAAAAAAAAAAAAAAAATTCCAAAGTAACTAAATTTTTTTTTTTTTTTCCAAAGTAACTAAAAAAATACTTTTTTTTCCCAAAGTAACTAAAAAATTTTTTTTTTTCCAAAGTAACTAAAAAAATATTTTTTTTTCCAAAGTAACTAAAAAAATATTTTTTTTTCCAAAGTAACTAAAAAAATATTTTTTTTTCCAAAGTAACTAAAAAAATATTTTTTTTTCCAAAGTAACTAAAAAAATATTTTTTTTTCCAAAGTAACTAAAAAAATATTTTTTTTTCCAAAGAAACTAAAAAAATATTTTTTTTTCCAAAGAAACTAAAAAAAATTTTTTTTTTCCAAAGTAACTAAAAAAATATTTTTTTTTCCAAAGTAACTAAAAAAATTTTTTTTTTTCCAAAGTAACTAAAAAATTTTTTTTTTTCCAAAGTAACTAAAAAAATATTTTTTTTTCCAAAGAAACTAAAAAAATATTTTTTTTTCCAAAGTAACTAAAAAAATTTTTTTTTTTCCAAAGAAACTAAAAAAATATTTTTTTTTCCAAAGTAACTAAAAAAATATTTTTTTTTCCAAAGAAACTAAAAAAATATTTTTTTTTCCAAAGTAACTAAAAAAATATTTTTTTTTCCAAAGTAACTAAAAAAATATTTTTTTTCCAAAGTAACTAAAAAAATATTTTTTTTTCCAAAGAAACTAAAAAAATATTTTTTTTTCCAAAGTAACTAAAAAAAAATTTTTTTTTCCAAAGAAACTAAAAAAATATTTTTTTTTCCAAAGTAACTAAAAAAAATTTGTTTTTCCAAAGTAACTAAAAAAATATTTTTTTTTCCAAAGTAACTAAAAAAATATTTTTTTTTCCAAAGTAACTAAAAAAAAAAAAAATTTTCCAAAGTAACTAAAAAAAAATTTTTTTTCCCAAAGTAACTAAAAAAATATTTTTTTTTCCAAAGTAACTAAAAAAATATTTTTTTTCCAAAGTAATTAAAAAAAAAAAAAATTTCCAAAGTAACTAAATTTTTTTTTTTTTTCCAAAGTAACTAAAAAAATACTTTTTTTTCCCAAAGTAACTAAAAAATTTTTTTTTTTTCCAAAGTAACTAAAAAAATATTTTTTTTTCCAAAGTAACTAAAAAAATATTTTTTTTTCCAAAGTAACTAAAAAAATATTTTTTTTTCCAAAGTAACTAAAAAAATATTTTTTTTTCCAAAGTAACTAAAAAATATTTTTTTTTTCCAAAGTAACTAAAAAAAAATTTTTTTCCCAAAGTAACTAAAAAAATATTTTTTTTTCCAAAGTAACTAAAAAATTATTTTTTTTCCAAAGTAATTAAAAAAAAAAAAAATTTCCAAAGTAACTAATTTTTTTTTTTTTTTTCCAAAGTAACTAAAAAAATACTTTTTTTTCCCAAAGTAACTAAAAATTTTTTTTTTTTTCCAAAGTAACTAAAAAAATATTTTTTTTTCCAAAGTAACTAAAAAAATATTTTTTTTTCCAAAGTAACTAAAAAAATATTTTTTTTTCCAAAGTAACTAAAAAAATATTTTTTTTTCCAAAGTAACTAAAAAATATTTTTTTTTTCCAAAGTAACTAAAAAAATATTTTTTTTTCCAAAGTAACTAAAAAAATATTTTTTTTTCCAAAGTAACTAAAAAAATATTTTTTTTTCCAAAGTAACTAAAAAAATATATTTTTTTCCAAAGTAACTAAAAAAATATTTTTTTTTCCAAAGTAACTAAAAAAATATATTTTTTTCCAAAGTAACTAAAAAAATATATTTTTTTTCCAAAGTAACTAAAAAAATATTTTTTTTTCCAAAGTAATTAAAAAAATATATTTTTTTCCAAAGTAACTAAAAAAATATTTTTTTTTCCAAACTAACTAAAAAAATATTTTTTTTTCCAAAGTAACTAAAAAAATATTTTTTTTTCCAAAGTAACTAAAAAAATATTTTTTTTTCCAAAGTAACTAAAAAAATATTTTTTTTCCAAAGTAACTAAAAAAATATTTTTTTTTCCAAAGTAACTAAAAAAATATTTTTTTTTCCAAAGTAACTAAAAAAATATTTTTTTTTTCCAAAGTAACTAAAAAAATTTTTTTTTTCCAAAGTAACTAAAAAAATATTTTTTTTTCCAAAGAAACTAAAAAAATATTTTTTTTTCCAAAGTAACTAAAAAAAATAATTTTTTTCCAAAGTAACTAAAAATTATTTTTTTTCCCCAAAGTAACTAAAAAAATATTTTTTTTTCCAAAGTAACTAAAAAAAATTTTTTTTTTCCAAAGTAACTAAAAAAATATTTTTTTTTCCAAAGTAACTAAAAAATTATTTTTTTTCCAAAGTAATTAAAAAAAAAAAAAAATTTCCAAAGTAACTAAATTTTTTTTTTTTTTCCAAAGTAACTAAAAAAATACTTTTTTTCCCCAAAGTAACTAAAAAAATATTTTTTTTTCCAAAGTAACTAAAAAAATATTTTTTTTTCCAAAGAAACTAAAAAAATATTTTTTTTTCCAAAGTAACTAAAAAAAATTTTTTTTTTCCAAAGTAACTAAAAAAATATTTTTTTTTCCAAAGTAACTAAAAAAATATATTTTTTTCCAAAGTAACTAAAAAAATATTTTTTTTTCCAAAGTAACTAAAAAAATATTTTTTTTTCCAAAGTAACTAAAAAATATTTTTTTTTTCCAAAGTAACTAAAAAAATATTTTTTTTTCCAAAGTAACTAAAAAAATATTTTTTTTTCCAAAGTAACTAAAAAAATATTTTTTTTTCCAAAGAAACTAAAAAAATATTTTTTTTTCCAAAGTAACTAAAAAAATATATTTTTTTCCAAAGTAACTAAAAAAATATTTTTTTTTCCAAAGTAACTAAAAAAATATTTTTTTTTCCAAAGTAACTAAAAAAATATTTTTTTTTCCATGTAACTAAAAAAATATTTTTTTTCCAAAGTAACTAAAAAAATATTTTTTTTTCCAAAGAAACTAAAAAAATATTTTTTTTTCCAAAGAAACTAAAAAAATATTTTTTTTTCCAAAGTAACTAAAAAAAATTTTTTTTTTCCAAAGTAACTAAAAAAATATTTTTTTTTCCAAAGTAACTAAAAAAATATTTTTTTTTCCAAAGTAACTAAAAAAATATATTTTTTTCCAAAGTAACTAAAAAAATATATTTTTTTTCCAAAGTAACTAAAAAAATATTTTTTTTTCCAAAGTAATTAAAAAAATATTTTTTTTTCCAAAGTAACTAAAAAAATATTTTTTTTTCCAAACTAACTAAAAAAATATTTTTTTTTCCAAAGTAACTAAAAAAATATTTTTTTTTCCAAAGTAACTAAAAAAATATTTTTTTTTCCAAAGTAACTAAAAAAATATTTTTTTTCCAAAGTAACTAAAAAAATATTTTTTTTTCCAAAGTAACTAAAAAAATATTTTTTTTTCCAAAGTAACTAAAAAAATATTTTTTTTTTCCAAAGTAACTAAAAAAATTTTTTTTTTCCAAAGTAACTAAAAAAATATTTTTTTTTCCAAAGAAACTAAAAAAATATTTTTTTTTCCAAAGTAACTAAAAAAAATAATTTTTTTCCAAAGTAACTAAAAATTATTTTTTTTCCCCAAAGTAACTAAAAAAATATTTTTTTTTCCAAAGTAACTAAAAAAATTTTTTTTTTTCCAAAGTAACTAAAAAAATATTTTTTTTTCCAAAGTAACTAAAAAATTATTTTTTTTCCAAAGTAATTAAAAAAAAAAAAAAATTTCCAAAGTAACTAAATTTTTTTTTTTTTTCCAAAGTAACTAAAAAAATACTTTTTTTCCCCAAAGTAACTAAAAAAATATTTTTTTTTCCAAAGTAACTAAAAAAATATTTTTTTTTCCAAAGAAACTAAAAAAATATTTTTTTTTCCAAAGTAACTAAAAAAAATTTTTTTTTTCCAAAGTAACTAAAAAAATATTTTTTTTTCCAAAGTAACTAAAAAAATATTTTTTTTTCCAAAGTAACTAAAAAAATATTTTTTTTTCCAAAGTAACTAAAAAAATATTTTTTTTCCAAAGTAACTAAAAAATATTTTTTTTTTCCAAAGTAACTAAAAAAATATTTTTTTCCAAAGTAACTAAAAAAATATTTTTTTTTCCAAAGAAACTAAAAAAATATTTTTTTTTCCAAAGTAACTAAAAAAATATATTTTTTTCCAAAGTAACTAAAAAAATATTTTTTTTTCCAAAGTAACTAAAAAAATATTTTTTTTTCCAAAGTAACTAAAAAAATATTTTTTTTTCCATGTAACTAAAAAAATATTTTTTTTCCAAAGTAACTAAAAAAATATTTTTTTTTCCAAAGAAACTAAAAAAATATTTTTTTTTCCAAAGAAACTAAAAAAATATTTTTTTTTCCAAAGTAACTAAAAAAAATTTTTTTTTCCAAAGTAACTAAAAAAATAATTTTTTTTTCCAAAGTAACTAAAAAAATATTTTTTTTTCCAAAGTAACTAAAAAAATATTTTTTTTTCCAAAGTAACTAAAAAAATATTTTTTTTTCCAAAGTAACTAAAAAAATATTTTTTTTTCCAAAGTAACTAAAAAAATATTTTTTTTTCCAAAGTAACTAAAAAAATATATTTTTTTTCCAAAGTAACTAAAAAAATATATTTTTTTTCCAAAGTAACTAAAAAAATATTTTTTTTTCCAAAGTAACTAAAAAAATATTTTTTTTTCCAAAGTAACTAAAAAAAATATATTTTTTTCCAAAGTAACTAAAAAAATATTTTTTTTTCCAAAGTAACTAAAAAAATATTTTTTTTTCCAAAGTAACTAAAAAAATATTTTTTTTTCCAAAGTAACTAAAAAAATATTTTTTTTCCAAGTAACTAAAAAATATTTTTTTTTCCAAAGTAACTAAAAAAATATTTTTTTTTCCAAAGTAACTAAAAAAAATATTTTTTTTTCCAAAGTAACTAAAAAAATATTTTTTTTTTCCAAAGTAACTAAAAAAAATATTTTTTTTTTCCAAAGTAACTAAAAAAATATTTTTTTTTCCAAAGTAACTAAAAAAATATTTTTTTTTCCAAAGTAACTAAAAAATATTTTTTTTTCCAAAGTAACTAAAAAAATATTTTTTTTTCCAAAGTAACTAAAAAAATATTTTTTTTTCCAAAGTAACTAAAAAAATATTTTTTTTCCAAAGTAACTAAAAAAATATTTTTTTTTCCAAAGTAACTAAAAAAATATTTTTTTTTCCAAAGTAACTAAAAAATATTTTTTTTTCCAAAGTAACTAAAAAAATATATTTTTTTTCCAAAGTAACTAAAAAAATATATTTTTTTCCAAAGTAACTAAAAAAATATTTTTTTTCCAAAGTAACTAAAAAAAATTTTTTTTCCAAAGTAACTAAAAATTTTTTTTTTTTCCAAAGAAACTAAAAAAATATTTTTTTTCCAAAGTAACTAAAAAAATTTTTTTTTTTCCAAAGTAACTAAAAAAATTTTTTTTTTTCCAAAGAAACTAAAAAAATATTTTTTTTTCCAAAGTAACTAAAAAAAAAAAAAATTTTCCAAAGTAACTAAAAAATTTTTTTTTCCCAAAGTAACTAAAAAAATATTTTTTTTTTCCAAAGTAACTAAAAAATTATTTTTTTTCCAAAGTAATTAAAAAAAAAAAAAAAATTCCAAAGTAACTAAATTTTTTTTTTTTTTTTCCAAAGTAACTAAAAAAATACTTTTTTTTTCCCAAAGTAACTAAAAAAATTTTTTTTTTTCCAAAGTAACTAAAAAAATATTTTTTTTTCCAAAGTAACTAAAAAAATATTTTTTTTTTCCAAAGTAACTAAAAAAATATTTTTTTTTCCAAAGTAAACTAAAAAAATATTTTTTTTTCCAAAGTAACTAAAAAATATTTTTTTTTTCCAAAGTAACTAAAAAAATATTTTTTTTTTCCAAAGTAACTAAAAAAATATTTTTTTTTTCCAAAGTAACTAAAAAAATATTTTTTTTCCAAAGAAACTAAAAAAATATTTTTTTTTCCAAAGTAACTAAAAAAAAAAAAAATTTTCCAAAGTAACTAAAAAATTTTTTTTTTTCCCAAAGTAACTAAAAAAATATTTTTTTTTCCAAAGTAACTAAAAAATTATTTTTTTTCCAAAGTAATTAAAAAAAAAAATTTCCAAAGTAACTAAATTTTTTTTTTTTTTTCCAAAGTAACTAAAAAAATACTTTTTATTTCCCAAAGTAACTAAAAAATTTTTTTTTTTCCAAAGTAACTAAAAAAATATTTTTTTTTCCAAAGTAACTAAAAAAATATTTTTTTTTCCAAAGTAACTAAAAAAAATATTTTTTTTTCCAAAGTAACTAAAAAAATATTTTTTTTTTTCCAAAGTAACTAAAAAATATTTTTTTTTTCCAAAGTAACTAAAAAAATATTTTTTTTTCCAAAGTAACTAAAAAAATATTTTTTTTTCCAAAGTAACTAAAAAAATATATTTTTTTCCAAAGTAACTAAAAAAATATTTTTTTTTCCAAAGTAACTAAAAAAATATTTTTTTTTCCAAAGTAACTAAAAAAATATATTTTTTTCCAAAGTAACTAAAAAAATATTTTTTTTTCCAAAGTAAATTAAAAAAATATTTTTTTTTCCAAAGTAACTAAAAAAAATATTTTTTTTTCCAAACTAACTAAAAAAATATTTTTTTTTCCAAAGTAACTAAAAAAATATTTTTTTTTCCAAAGTAACTAAAAAAATATTTTTTTTTCCAAAGTAACTAAAAAAAATATTTTTTTTCCAAAGTAACTAAAAAAATATTTTTTTTTCCAAAGTAACTAAAAAAATATTTTTTTTTCCAAAGTAACTAAAAAAAATATTTTTTTTTTTCCAAAGTAACTAAAAAAAATTTTTTTTTCCAAAGTAACTAAAAAAATATTTTTTTTTCCAAAGAAACTAAAAAAATATTTTTTTTTCCAAAGTAACTAAAAAAAATAATTTTTTTCCAAAGTAACTAAAAATTATTTTTTTTCCCCAAAGAAACTAAAAAAATATTTTTTTTTCCAAAGTAACTAAAAAAAATAATTTTTTTCCAAAGTAACTAAAAATTATTTTTTTTCCCCAAAGTAACTAAAAAAATATTTTTTTTTTCCAAAGTAACTAAAAAAATATTTTTTTTTCCAAAGTAACTAAAAAAAATTTTTTTTTTCCAAAGTAACTAAAAAAAAATTTTTTTTTCCAAAGTAACTAAAAAATTTTTTTTTTTTTCCAAAGTAACTAAAAAATTATTTTTTTTCCAAAGTAATTAAAAAAAAAAAAAAATTTCCAAAGTAACTAAATTTTTTTTTTTTTTCCAAAGTAACTAAAAAAATACTTTTTTTTTCCCAAAGTAACTAAAAAATTATTTTTTTTTCCCCAAAGAAACTAAAAAAATATTTTTTTTTTCCAAAGTAACTAAAAAAAATAATTTTTTTCCAAAGTAACTAAAAATTATTTTTTTTTCCCCAAAGTAACTAAAAAATATTTTTTTTTTCCAAAGTAACTAAAAAAATATTTTTTTTTCCAAAGTAACTAAAAAAAAATTTTTTTTTCCAAAGTAACTAAAAAAAATTTTTTTTTTCCAAAGTAACTAAAAAAATTTTTTTTTTTTCCAAAGTAACTAAAAAATTATTTTTTTTTCCAAAGTAATTAAAAAAAAAAAAAAATTTCCAAAGTAACTAAATTTTTTTTTTTTCCAAAGTAACTAAAAAAAATACTTTTTTTCCCAAAGTAACTAAAAAAATATTTTTTTTTCCAAAGTAACTAAAAAAATATTTTTTTTTCCAAAGAAAACTAAAAAAATATTTTTTTTTCCAAAGTAACTAAAAAAATATTTTTTTTTCCAAAGTAACTAAAAAAATATTTTTTTTTCCAAAGTAACTAAAAAAATATTTTTTTTTCCAAAGTAACTAAAAAAATATTTTTTTTTCCAAAGTAACTAAAAAATATTTTTTTTTTCCAAAGTAACTAAAAAAATATTTTTTTTCCAAAGTAACTAAAAAAAATATTTTTTTTTCCAAAGTAACTAAAAAAATATTTTTTTTTCCAAAGTAACTAAAAAAATATATTTTTTTCCAAAGTAACTAAAAATATATATTTTTTTCCAAAGTAACTAAAAAAATATTTTTTTTTTCCAAAGTAACTAAAAAATATTTTTTTTTCCAAAGTAACTAAAAAAATATTTTTTTTTTCCAAAGTAACTAAAAAAATATTTTTTTTTCCAAAGTAACTAAAAAAATATTTTTTTTTCCATGTAACTAAAAAAATATTTTTTTTCCAAAGTAACTAAAAAAATATTTTTTTTTCCAAAGAACTAAAAAAATATTTTTTTTCCAAAGTAACTAAAAAAAATTATTTTTTTCCAAAGAAACTAAAAAAATATTTTTTTTTTCCAAAGTAACTAAAAAAATATTTTTTTTTCCAAAGAAACTAAAAAAATATTTTTTTTTCCAAAGAAACTAAAAAAATTTTTTTTTCCAAAGTAACTAAAAAATATTTTTTTTTTCCAAAGTAACTAAAAAAAATATTTTTTTTTTTCCAAAGTAACTAAAAAATATTTTTTTTTTCCAAAGTAACTAAAAAAATATTTTTTTTTTCCAAAGTAACTAAAAAAATATTTTTTTTTTCCAAAGTAACTAAAAAAATATTTTTTTTTCCAAAGTAACTAAAAAAATATTTTTTTTTCCAAAGTAACTAAAAAAATATTTTTTTTTCCAAAGTAACTAAAAAAATATATTTTTTTTCCAAAGTAACTAAAAAAATATTTTTTTTTCCAAAGTAATTAAAAAAATATTTTTTTTTTCCAAAGTAACTAAAAAAATATTTTTTTTTCCAAACTAACTAAAAAAATATTTTTTTTTCCAAAGTAACTAAAAAAATATTTTTTTTTCCAAAGTAACTAAAAAAATATTTTTTTTTCCAAAGTAACTAAAAAAATATTTTTTTTCCAAAGTAACTAAAAAAATATTTTTTTTTTCCAAAGTAACTAAAAAAATATTTTTTTTTCCAAAGTAACTAAAAAAATATTTTTTTTTTCCAAAGTAACTAAAAAAAATTTTTTTTTCCAAAGTAACTAAAAAAAATATTTTTTTTTCCAAAGAAACTAAAAATATATTTTTTTTCCAAAGTAACTAAAAAAAATAATTTTTTTCCAAAGTAACTAAAAATTATTTTTTTTCCCCAAAGAAACTAAAAAAATATTTTTTTTTCCAAAGTAACTAAAAAAAATAATTTTTTTCCAAAGTAACTAAAAATTATTTTTTTCCCCCAAAGTAACTAAAAAAATATTTTTTTTTTCCAAAGTAACTAAAAAAATATTTTTTTTTTCCAAAGTAACTAAAAAAAATTTTTTTTTTCCAAAGTAACTAAAAAAAATTTTTTTTTCCAAAGTAACTAAAAAATTTTTTTTTTTTCCAAAGTAACTAAAAAATTATTTTTTTTCCAAAGTAATTAAAAAAAAAAAAAAAATTTCCAAAGTAACTAAATTTTTTTTTTTTTTCCAAAGTAACTAAAAAAATACTTTTTTTTTCCCAAAGTAACTAAAAAATTATTTTTTTTCCCCAAAGAAACTAAAAAAATATTTTTTTTTTCCAAAGTAACTAAAAAAATAATTTTTTTCCAAAGTAACTAAAAATTATTTTTTTCCCCAAAGTAACTAAAAAAATATTTTTTTTTCCAAAGTAACTAAAAAAATATTTTTTTTTCCAAAGTAACTAAAAAAAATTTTTTTTTTTCCAAAGTAACTAAAAAAATTTTTTTTTTCCAAAGTAACTAAAAAATTTTTTTTTTTCCAAAGTAACTAAAAAATTATTTTTTTTCCAAAGTAATTAAAAAAAAAAAAAAATTTCCAAAGTAACTAAATTTTTTTTTTTTTTCCAAAGTAACTAAAAAAATACTTTTTTTCCCAAAGTAACTAAAAAAATATTTTTTTTTCCAAAGTAACTAAAAAAATATTTTTTTTTCCAAAGAAACTAAAAAAATATTTTTTTTTCCAAAGTAACTAAAAAAATATTTTTTTTTCCAAAGTAACTAAAAAAATATTTTTTTTTCCAAAGTAACTAAAAAAATATTTTTTTTTCCAAAGTAACTAAAAAAATATTTTTTTTTCCAAAGTAACTAAAAAATATTTTTTTTTTTTCCAAAGTAACTAAAAAAATATTTTTTTTTCCAAAGTAACTAAAAAAATATTTTTTTTTCCAAAGTAACTAAAAAAATATTTTTTTTTCCAAAGTAACTAAAAAAATATATTTTTTTCCAAAGTAACTAAAAATATATATTTTTTTCCAAAGTAACTAAAAAAATATTTTTTTTTCCAAAGTAACTAAAAAATATTTTTTTTTCCAAAGTAACTAAAAAAATATTTTTTTTTCCAAAGTAACTAAAAAAATATTTTTTTTTCCAAAGTAACTAAAAAAATATTTTTTTTTCCATGTAACTAAAAAAATATTTTTTTTCCAAAGTAACTAAAAAAATATTTTTTTTTTCCAAAGAAACTAAAAAAATATTTTTTTTTCCAAAGTAACTAAAAAAAATTATTTTTTTCCAAAGAAACTAAAAAAATATTTTTTTTTCCAAAGTAACTAAAAAAATATTTTTTTTTCCAAAGAAACTAAAAAAATATTTTTTTTTCCAAAGAAACTAAAAAATTTTTTTTTCCAAAGTAACTAAAAAATATTTTTTTTCCAAAGTAACTAAAAAAATATTTTTTTCCCAAAGAAACTAAAAAAATATTTTTTTTTCCAAAGAAACTAAAAATTTTTTTTTTTTTCCAAAGAAACTAAAAAATATTTTTTTTTTCCAAAGTAACTAAAAAAATATTTTTTTTTCCAAAGTAACTAAAAAAATAATTTTTTTTCCAAAGTAACTAAAAAAATAATTTTTTTTCCAAAGTAACTAAAAAATATTTTTTTTTTCCAAAGTAACTAAAAAAATATTTTTTTTTCCAAAGTAACTAAAAAAATATTTTTTTTTCCAAAGTAACTAAAAAAATATTTTTTTTTCCAAAGTAACTAAAAAAATATTTTTTTTTCCAAAGTAACTAAAAAAATATTTTTTTTTCCAAAGTAACTAAAAAATATTTTTTTTTTCCAAAGTAACTAAAAAAATATTTTTTTTTCCAAAGTAACTAAAAAAATATTTTTTTTTCCAAAGTAACTAAAAAAATATTTTTTTTTCCAAAGTAACTAAAAAAATATTTTTTTTTCCAAAGTAACTAAAAAAATATTTTTTTTTCCAAAGTAACTAAAAAAATATTTTTTTTTCCAAAGTAACTAAAAAAATATTTTTTTTTCCAAAGTAACTAAAAAAATATATTTTTTTCCAAAGTAACTAAAAAAATATTTTTTTTTCCAAAGTAACTAAAAAAAATTTTTTTTTCCAAAGTAACTAAAAAAATTTTTTTTTTCCAAAGAAACTAAAAAAATATTTTTTTTTCCAAAGTAACTAAAAAAAAAAAATTTTCCAAAGTAACTAAAAAAATTTTTTTTTTCCCAAAGTAACTAAAAAAATATTTTTTTTTCCAAAGTAACTAAAAAATTATTTTTTTTCCAAAGTAATTAAAAAAAAAAAAAATTTCCAAAGTAACTAAATTTTTTTTTTTTTTTCCAAAGTAACTAAAAAAATACTTTTGTTTCCCAAAGTAACTAAAAAAATTTTTTTTTTTCCAAAGTAACTAAAAAAATATTTTTTTTTCCAAAGTAACTAAAAAAATATTTTTTTTTCCAAAGTAACTAAAAAAATATTTTTTTTTCCAAAGTAACTAAAAAAATATTTTTTTTTCCAAAGTAACTAAAAAATATTTTTTTTTTCCAAAGTAACTAAAAAAATATTTTTTTTTCCAAAGTAACTAAAAAAATATTTTTTTTTCCAAAGTAACTAAAAAAATATTTTTTTTTCCAAAGTAACTAAAAAAATATTTTTTTTTCCAAAGTAACTAAAAAAATATTTTTTTTTCCAAAGTAACTAAAAAAATATTTTTTTTTCCAAAATAACTAAAAAAATATTTTTTTTTCCAAAGTAACTAAAAAAATATTTTTTTTTCCAAAGTAACTAAAAAAATATATTTTTTTCCAAAGTAACTAAAAAAATATATTTTTTTTCCAAAGTAACTAAAAAAATATTTTTTTTTCCAAAGTAATTAAAAAAATATTTTTTTTTCCAAAGTAACTAAAAAAATATTTTTTTTTCCAAACTAACTAAAAAAATAATTTTTTTTCCAAAGTAACTAAAAAAATATTTTTTTTTCCAAAGTAACTAAAAAAATATTTTTTTTTCCAAAGTAACTAAAAAAATATTTTTTTTCCAAAGTAACTAAAAAAATATTTTTTTTCCAAAGTAACTAAAAAAAATTTTTTTTTTCCAAAGTAACTAAAAAATTTTTTTTTTTTCCAAAGTAACTAAAAAATTATTTTTTTTCCAAAGTAATTAAAAAAAAAAAAAAATTTCCAAAGTAACTAAATTTTTTTTTTTTTTCCAAAGTAACTAAAAAAATACTTTTTTTTCCCAAAGTAACTAAAAAATTATTTTTTTTCCCCAAAGAAACTAAAAAAATATTTTTTTTTCCAAAGTAACTAAAAAAAATAATTTTTTTCCAAAGTAACTAAAAATTATTTTTTTTCCCCAAAGTAACTAAAAAAATATTTTTTTTTCCAAAGTAACTAAAAAAATATTTTTTTTTCCAAAGTAACTAAAAAAAATTTTTTTTTTCCAAAGTAACTAAAAAAAATTTTTTTTTTCCAAAGTAACTAAAAAATTTTTTTTTTTTCCAAAGTAACTAAAAAATTATTTTTTTTCCAAAGTAATTAAAAAAAAAAAAAAATTTCCAAAGTAACTAAATTTTTTTTTTTTTTCCAAAGTAACTAAAAAAATACTTTTTTTTCCCAAAGTAACTAAAAAAATATTTTTTTTTCCAAAGTAACTAAAAAAATATTTTTTTTTCCAAAGAAACTAAAAAAATATTTTTTTTTCCAAAGTAACTAAAAAAATATTTTTTTTTCCAAAGTAACTAAAAAAATATTTTTTTTTCCAAAGTAACTAAAAAAATATTTTTTTTTCCAAAGTAACTAAAAAAATATTTTTTTTTCCAAAGTAACTAAAAAATATTTTTTTTTTCCAAAGTAACTAAAAAAATATTTTTTTTTCCAAAGTAACTAAAAAAATATTTTTTTTTCCAAAGTAACTAAAAAAATATTTTTTTTTCCAAAGTAACTAAAAAAATATATTTTTTTCCAAAGTAACTAAAAATATATATTTTTTTCCAAAGTAACTAAAAAAATATTTTTTTTTCCAAAGTAACTAAAAAATATTTTTTTTTCCAAAGTAACTAAAAAAATATTTTTTTTTCCAAAGTAACTAAAAAAATATTTTTTTTTCCAAAGTAACTAAAAAAATATTTTTTTTCCATGTAACTAAAAAAATATTTTTTTTCCAAAGTAACTAAAAAAATATTTTTTTTTCCAAAGAAACTAAAAAAATATTTTTTTTTCCAAAGTAACTAAAAAAAATTATTTTTTTCCAAAGAAACTAAAAAAATATTTTTTTTTCCAAAGTAACTAAAAAAATATTTTTTTTTCCAAAGAAACTAAAAAAATATTTTTTTTTCCAAAGAAACTAAAAAATTTTTTTTTTCCAAAGTAACTAAAAAATATTTTTTTTTCCAAAGTAACTAAAAAAATATTTTTTTTCCCAAAGAAACTAAAAAAATATTTTTTTTTCCAAAGAAACTAAAAATTTTTTTTTTTTTCCAAAGAAACTAAAAAAATATTTTTTTTTCCAAAGTAACTAAAAAAATATTTTTTTTTCCAAAGTAACTAAAAAAATAATTTTTTTTCCAAAGTAACTAAAAAAATAATTTTTTTTCCAAAGTAACTAAAAAATATTTTTTTTTTCCAAAGTAACTAAAAAAATATTTTTTTTTCCAAAGTAACTAAAAAAATATTTTTTTTTCCAAAGTAACTAAAAAAATATTTTTTTTTCCAAAGTAACTAAAAAAATATTTTTTTTTCCAAAGTAACTAAAAAAATATTTTTTTTTCCAAAGTAACTAAAAAATATTTTTTTTTTCCAAAGTAACTAAAAAAATATTTTTTTTTCCAAAGTAACTAAAAAAATATTTTTTTTTCCAAAGTAACTAAAAAAATATTTTTTTTTCCAAAGTAACTAAAAAAATATTTTTTTTTCCAAAGTAACTAAAAAAATATTTTTTTTTCCAAAGTAACTAAAAAAATATTTTTTTTTCCAAAGTAACTAAAAAAATATTTTTTTTTCCAAAGTAACTAAAAAAATATATTTTTTTCCAAAGTAACTAAAAAAATATTTTTTTTTCCAAAGTAACTAAAAAAAATTTTTTTTTCCAAAGTAACTAAAAAAATTTTTTTTTTCCAAAGAAACTAAAAAAATATTTTTTTTTCCAAAGTAACTAAAAAAAAAAAATTTTCCAAAGTAACTAAAAAAATTTTTTTTTTCCCAAAGTAACTAAAAAAATATTTTTTTTTCCAAAGTAACTAAAAAATTATTTTTTTTCCAAAGTAATTAAAAAAAAAAAAAATTTCCAAAGTAACTAAATTTTTTTTTTTTTTTCCAAAGTAACTAAAAAAATACTTTTGTTTCCCAAAGTAACTAAAAAAATTTTTTTTTTTCCAAAGTAACTAAAAAAATATTTTTTTTTCCAAAGTAACTAAAAAAATATTTTTTTTTCCAAAGTAACTAAAAAAATATTTTTTTTTCCAAAGTAACTAAAAAAATATTTTTTTTTCCAAAGTAACTAAAAAATATTTTTTTTTTCCAAAGTAACTAAAAAAATATTTTTTTTTCCAAAGTAACTAAAAAAATATTTTTTTTTCCAAAGTAACTAAAAAAATATTTTTTTTTCCAAAGTAACTAAAAAAATATTTTTTTTTCCAAAGTAACTAAAAAAATATTTTTTTTTCCAAAGTAACTAAAAAAATATTTTTTTTTCCAAAATAACTAAAAAAATATTTTTTTTTCCAAAGTAACTAAAAAAATATTTTTTTTTCCAAAGTAACTAAAAAAATATATTTTTTTCCAAAGTAACTAAAAAAATATATTTTTTTTCCAAAGTAACTAAAAAAATATTTTTTTTTCCAAAGTAATTAAAAAAATATTTTTTTTTCCAAAGTAACTAAAAAAATATTTTTTTTTCCAAACTAACTAAAAAAATAATTTTTTTTCCAAAGTAACTAAAAAAATATTTTTTTTTCCAAAGTAACTAAAAAAATATTTTTTTTTCCAAAGTAACTAAAAAAATATTTTTTTTCCAAAGTAACTAAAAAAATATTTTTTTTTCCAAAGTAACTAAAAAAATATTTTTTTTTCCAAAGTAACTAAAAAAATATTTTTTTTTTCCAAAGTAACTAAAAAAATATTTTTTTTCCAAAGTAACTAAAAAAATATTTTTTTTTCCAAAGAAACTAAAAAAAAATTTTTTTTTCCAAAGTAACTAAAAAAAATATTTTTTTTCCAAAGTAACTAAAAATTATTTTTTTTCCCCAAAGTAACTAAAAAAATATTTTTTTTTCCAAAGTAACTAAAAAATTATTTTTTTTTCCAAAGTAACTAAAAAAATATTTTTTTTTCCAAAGTAACTAAAAAAAATTTTTTTTTTCCAAAGTAACTAAAAAAATTTTTTTTTTTCCAAAGTAACTAAAAAATTATTTTTTTTCCAAAGTAATTAAAAAAAAAAAAATTTCCAAAGTAACTAAATTTTTTTTTTTTTTTCCAAAGTAACTAAAAAAATACTTTTTTTTCCCAAAGTAACTAAAAAAATATTTTTTTTTCCAAAGTAACTAAAAAAATATTTTTTTTTCCAAAGAAACTAAAAAAATATTTTTTTTTTCCAAAGTAACTAAAAAAATTATTTTTTTTCCAAAGTAACTAAAAAAATATTTTTTTTTCCAAAGTAACTAAAAAAATATATTTTTTTCCAAAGTAACTAAAAAAATATATTTTTTTCCAAAGTAACTAAAAAAATATTTTTTTTTCCAAAGTAACTAAAAAATATATTTTTTTTCCAAAGTAACTAAAAAAATATTTTTTTTTCCAAAGTAACTAAAAAAATATTTTTTTTTCCAAAGTAACTAAAAAAATATTTTTTTTTCCAAAGTAACTAAAAAAATATTTTTTTTTCCAAAGTAACTAAAAAAATATATTTTTTTCCAAAGTAACTAAAAAAATATTTTTTTTTCCAAAGTAACTAAAAAAATATTTTTTTTTCCAAAGTAACTAAAAAAAATTTTTTTTTTCCAAAGTAACTAAAAAAATATATTTTTTTCCAAAGTAACTAAAAAAATATATTTTTTTTCCAAAGTAACTAAAAAAATATTTTTTTTTCCAAAGTAACTAAAAAAATATTTTTTTTTCCAAAGTAACTAAAAAAATATTTTTTTTTCCATGTAACTAAAAAAATATTTTTTTTCCAAAGTAACTAAAAAAATATTTTTTTTTCCAAAGAAACTAAAAAAATATTTTTTTTTCCAAAGTAACTAAAAAAAATTTTTTTTTTCCAAAGAAACTAAAAAAATATTTTTTTTTCCAAAGTAACTAAAAAAATATTTTTTTTTCCAAAGAAACTAAAAAAATATTTTTTTTTCCAAAGTAACTAAAAAAATTTTTTTTTTTCCAAAGTAACTAAAAAAATATTTTTTTTTCCAAAGTAACTAAAAAAAATATTTTTTTTCCAAAGTAACTAAAAATTATTTTTTTTCCCCAAAGTAACTAAAAAAATATTTTTTTTTCCAAAGTAACTAAAAAATTATTTTTTTTCCAAAGTAACTAAAAAAATATTTTTTTTTCCAAAGTAACTAAAAAAATTTTTTTTTTTCCAAAGTAACTAAAAAAATTTTTTTTTTTCCAAAGTAACTAAAAAATTATTTTTTTTCCAAAGTAATTAAAAAAAAAAAAAATTTCCAAAGTAACTAAATTTTTTTTTTTTTTTCCAAAGTAACTAAAAAAATACTTTTTTTTCCCAAAGTAACTAAAAAAATATTTTTTTTTCCAAAGTAACTAAAAAAATATTTTTTTTTCCAAAGAAACTAAAAAAATATTTTTTTTTCCAAAGTAACTAAAAAAATTATTTTTTTTCCAAAGTAACTAAAAAAATATTTTTTTTTCCAAAGTAACTAAAAAAATATTTTTTTTTCCAAAGTAACTAAAAAAATATATTTTTTTCCAAAGTAACTAAAAAAATATTTTTTTTTCCAAAGTAACTAAAAAATATATTTTTTTTCCAAAGTAACTAAAAAAATATTTTTTTTTCCAAAGTAACTAAAAAAATATTTATTTTTTTTCCAAAGTAACTAAAAAAATATTTTTTTTTCCAAAGTAACTAAAAAAATATTTTTTTTTCCAAAGTAACTAAAAAAATATATTTTTTTCCAAAGTAACTAAAAAAATATTTTTTTTTCCAAAGTAACTAAAAAAATATTTTTTTTTCCAAAGTAACTAAAAAAATATTTTTTTTCCCAAAGTAACTAAAAAAATATTTTTTTTCCAAAGTAACTAAAAAAATATTTTTTTTTCCAAAGTAACTAAAAAAATATTTTTTTTTCCAAAGTAACTAAAAAAATATTTTTTTTTCCATGTAACTAAAAAAATATTTTTTTTCCAAAGTAACTAAAAAAATATTTTTTTTTCCAAAGAAACTAAAAAAATATTTTTTTTTCCAAAGTAACTAAAAAAAATTTTTTTTTTCCAAAGAAACTAAAAAAATATTTTTTTTTCCAAAGTAACTAAAAAAATATTTTTTTTTCCAAAGAAACTAAAAAAATATTTTTTTTTCCAAAGTAACTAAAAAAATTTTTTTTTTTCCAAAGTAACTAAAAAAATATTTTTTTTTCCAAAGTAACTAAAAAATTTTTTTTTTTTCCAAAGTAACTAAAAAAAATTTTTTTTTTCCAAAGTAACTAAAAAAATATTTTTTTTTCCAAAGTAACTAAAAAATATTTTTTTTTTCCAAAGTAACTAAAAAAATATTTTTTTTTCCAAAGTAACTAAAAAAATATTTTTTTTTCCAAAGTAACTAAAAAAATATTTTTTTTTCCAAAGTAACTAAAAAAATATTTTTTTTTCCAAAGTAACTAAAAAAATATATTTTTTTCCAAAGTAACTAAAAAAATATTTTTTTTTTCCAAAGTAACTAAAAAAATATTTTTTTTTCCAAAGTAACTAAAAAAATATTTTTTTTTCCAAAGTAACTAAAAAAATATTTTTTTTTCCAAAGTAACTAAAAAAATATTTTTTTTTCCAAAGTAACTAAAAAAATATTTTTTTTCCCAAAGTAACTAAAAAAATATTTTTTTTCCAAAGTAACTAAAAAAATATTTTTTTTTCCAAAGTAACTAAAAAAATATTTTTTTTTCCAAAGTAACTAAAAAAATATTTTTTTTTCCAAAGTAACTAAAAAAATTTTTTTTTTCCAAAGTAACTAAAAAATTATTTTTTTTTCCAAAGAAACTAAAAAAATATTTTTTTTTCCAAAGTAACTAAAAAAAAAAATGTTTTTCCAAAGTAACTAAAAAAATTTTTTTTTTCCCAAAGTAACTAAAAAAATATTTTTTTTTCCAAAGTAACTAAAAAAATACTTTTTTTCCCCAAAGTAACTAAAAAAATATTTTTTTTTCCAAAGTAACTAAAAAAATTTTTTTTTTTCCAAAGTAACTAAAAAAATATTTTTTTTTCCAAAGTAACTAAAAATATATATTATTTTACAAAGTAACTAAAAAAATATTTTTTTTTCCAAAGTAACTAAAAAAATATTTTTTTTTCCAAAGTAACTAAAAAAATATTTTTTTTTCCAAAGTAACTAAAAAAATATTTTTTTTTCCAAAGTAACTAAAAAAATATTTTTTTTTCCAAAGTAACTAAAAAAATATTTTTTTTTCCAAAGTAACTAAAAAAATATTTTTTTTTCCAAAGTAACTAAAAAAATATTTTTTTTTCCAAAGTAACTAAAAAAATATTTTTTTTTCCAAAGTAACTAAAAAAATATATTTTTTTCCAAAGTAACTAAAAAAATATTTTTTTTTTCCAAAGTAACTAAAAAAATATTTTTTTTTCCAAAGTAACTAAAAAAATATTTTTTTTTCCAAAGTAACTAAAAAAATATTTTTTTTTCCAAACTAACTAAAAAAATATTTTTTTTTCCAAAGTAACTAAAAAAATATTTTTTTTTCCAAAGTAACTAAAAAAATTTTTTTTTTTCCAAAGTAACTAAAAAAATATTTTTTTTCCAAAGTAACTAAAAAAATATTTTTTTTTCCAAAGTAACTAAAAAAATATATTTTTTTCCAAAGTAACTAAAAAAATATTTTTTTTTCCAAAGTAACTAAAAAAAATTTTTTTTTCCAAAGTAACTAAAAAAATTTTTTTTTTTCCAAAGAAACTAAAAAAATATTTTTTTTTCCAAAGTAACTAAAAAAAAAAAATTTTCCAAAGTAACTAAAAAATTTTTTTTTTTCCCAAAGTAACTAAAAAAATATTTTTTTTTCCAAAGTAACTAAAAAATTATTTTTTTTCCAAAGTAATTAAAAAAAAAAAAAATTTCCAAAGTAACTAAATTTTTTTTTTTTTTTCCAAAGTAACTAAAAAAATACTTTTTTTTCCCAAAGTAACTAAAAAAATTTTTTTTTTTCCAAAGTAACTAAAAAAATATTTTTTTTTCCAAAGTAACTAAAAAAATATTTTTTTTTCCAAAGTAACTAAAAAAATATTTTTTTTTCCAAAGTAACTAAAAAAATATTTTTTTTTCCAAAGTAACTAAAAAATATTTTTTTTTTCCAAAGTAACTAAAAAAATATTTTTTTTTCCAAAGTAACTAAAAAAATATTTTTTTTTCCAAAGTAACTAAAAAAATATTTTTTTTTCCAAAGTAACTAAAAAAATATTTTTTTTTCCAAAGTAACTAAAAAAATATTTTTTTTCCCAAAGTAACTAAAAAAATATTTTTTTTTCCAAAATAACTAAAAAAATATTTTTTTTTCCAAAGTAACTAAAAAAATATTTTTTTTTCCAAAGTAACTAAAAAAATATATTTTTTTCCAAAGTAACTAAAAAAATATATTTTTTTTCCAAAGTAACTAAAAAAATATTTTTTTTTCCAAAGTAATTAAAAAAATATTTTTTTTTCCAAAGTAACTAAAAAAATATTTTTTTTTCCAAACTAACTAAAAAAATAATTTTTTTTCCAAAGTAACTAAAAAAATATTTTTTTTTCCAAAGTAACTAAAAAAATATTTTTTTTTCCAAAGTAACTAAAAAAATATTTTTTTTCCAAAGTAACTAAAAAAATATTTTTTTTTCCAAAGTAACTAAAAAAATATTTTTTTTTCCAAAGTAACTAAAAAAATATTTTTTTTTTCCAAAGTAACTAAAAAAATATTTTTTTTCCAAAGTAACTAAAAAAATATTTTTTTTTCCAAAGAAACTAAAAAAAATTTTTTTTTTCCAAAGTAACTAAAAAAAATATTTTTTTTCCAAAGTAACTAAAAATTATTTTTTTTCCCCAAAGTAACTAAAAAAATATTTTTTTTCCAAAGTAACTAAAAAATTATTTTTTTTTCCAAAGTAACTAAAAAAAAATTTTTTTTTCCAAAGTAACTAAAAAAAAATTTTTTTTTCCAAAGTAACTAAAAAAATTTTTTTTTTTCCAAAGTAACTAAAAAATTATTTTTTTTCCAAAGTAATTAAAAAAAAAAAAATTTCCAAAGTAACTAAATTTTTTTTTTTTTTTCCAAAGTAACTAAAAAAATACTTTTTTTTCCCAAAGTAACTAAAAAAATATTTTTTTTTCCAAAGTAACTAAAAAAATATTTTTTTTTCCAAAGAAACTAAAAAAATATATTTTTTTTCCAAAGTAACTAAAAAAATTATTTTTTTTCCAAAGTAACTAAAAAAATATTTTTTTTTCCAAAGTAACTAAAAAAATATATTTTTTTCCAAAGTAACTAAAAAAATATATTTTTTTCCAAAGTAACTAAAAAAATATTTTTTTTTCCAAAGTAACTAAAAAATATATTTTTTTTCCAAAGTAACTAAAAAAATATTTTTTTTTCCAAAGTAACTAAAAAAATATTTTTTTTTCCAAAGTAACTAAAAAAATATTTTTTTTTCCAAAGTAACTAAAAAAATATTTTTTTTTCCAAAGTAACTAAAAAAATATATTTTTTTCCAAAGTAACTAAAAAAATATTTTTTTTTCCAAAGTAACTAAAAAAATATTTTTTTTTCCAAAGTAACTAAAAAAATATTTTTTTTTCCAAAGTAACTAAAAAAATATATTTTTTTCCAAAGTAACTAAAAAAATATATTTTTTTTCCAAAGTAACTAAAAAAATATTTTTTTTTCCAAAGTAACTAAAAAAATATTTTTTTTTCCAAAGTAACTAAAAAAATATTTTTTTTTCCATGTAACTAAAAAAATATTTTTTTTCCAAAGTAACTAAAAAAATATTTTTTTTTCCAAAGAAACTAAAAAAATATTTTTTTTTCCAAAGTAACTAAAAAAAATTTTTTTTTTCCAAAGAAACTAAAAAAAAATTTTTTTTTCCAAAGTAACTAAAAAAATATTTTTTTTTCCAAAGAAACTAAAAAAATATTTTTTTTTCCAAAGTAACTAAAAAAATTTTTTTTTTTCCAAAGTAACTAAAAAAATATTTTTTTTTCCAAAGTAACTAAAAAAAATATTTTTTTTCCAAAGTAACTAAAAATTATTTTTTTTCCCCAAAGTAACTAAAAAAATATTTTTTTTTCCAAAGTAACTAAAAAATTATTTTTTTTCCAAAGTAACTAAAAAAATATTTTTTTTTCCAAAGTAACTAAAAAAATTTTTTTTTTTCCAAAGTAACTAAAAAAATTTTTTTTTTTCCAAAGTAACTAAAAAATTATTTTTTTTCCAAAGTAATTAAAAAAAAAAAAAAATTCCAAAGTAACTAAATTTTTTTTTTTTTTTCCAAAGTAACTAAAAAAATACTTTTTTTTCCCAAAGTAACTAAAAAAATATTTTTTTTTCCAAAGTAACTAAAAAAATATTTTTTTTTCCAAAGAAACTAAAAAAATATTTTTTTTTCCAAAGTAACTAAAAAAATTATTTTTTTTCCAAAGTAACTAAAAAAATATTTTTTTTTCCAAAGTAACTAAAAAAATATTTTTTTTTCCAAAGTAACTAAAAAAATATATTTTTTTCCAAAGTAACTAAAAAAATATTTTTTTTTCCAAAGTAACTAAAAAATATATTTTTTTTCCAAAGTAACTAAAAAAATATTTTTTTTTCCAAAGTAACTAAAAAAATATTTTTTTTTCCAAAGTAACTAAAAAAATATTTTTTTTTCCAAAGTAACTAAAAAAATATTTTTTTTTCCAAAGTAACTAAAAAAATATATTTTTTTCCAAAGTAACTAAAAAAATATTTTTTTTTCCAAAGTAACTAAAAAAATATTTTTTTTTCCAAAGTAACTAAAAAAATATTTTTTTTCCCAAAGTAACTAAAAAAATATTTTTTTTCCAAAGTAACTAAAAAAATATTTTTTTTTCCAAAGTAACTAAAAAAATATTTTTTTTTCCAAAGTAACTAAAAAAATATTTTTTTTTCCATGTAACTAAAAAAATATTTTTTTTCCAAAGTAACTAAAAAAATATTTTTTTTTCCAAAGAAACTAAAAAAATATTTTTTTTTCCAAAGTAACTAAAAAAAATTTTTTTTTTCCAAAGAAACTAAAAAAATATTTTTTTTTCCAAAGTAACTAAAAAAATATTTTTTTTTCCAAAGAAACTAAAAAAATATTTTTTTTTCCAAAGTAACTAAAAAAATTTTTTTTTTTCCAAAGTAACTAAAAAAATATTTTTTTTTCCAAAGTAACTAAAAAATTATTTTTTTTTCCAAAGTAACTAAAAAAAATTTTTTTTTTCCAAAGTAACTAAAAAAATATTTTTTTTTCCAAAGTAACTAAAAAATATTTTTTTTTTCCAAAGTAACTAAAAAAATATTTTTTTTTCCAAAGTAACTAAAAAAATATTTTTTTTTCCAAAGTAACTAAAAAAATATTTTTTTTTCCAAAGTAACTAAAAAAATATTTTTTTTTCCAAAGTAACTAAAAAAATATATTTTTTTCCAAAGTAACTAAAAAAATATTTTTTTTTTCCAAAGTAACTAAAAAAATATTTTTTTTTCCAAAGTAACTAAAAAAATATTTTTTTTTCCAAAGTAACTAAAAAAATATTTTTTTTTCCAAAGTAACTAAAAAAATATTTTTTTTTCCAAAGTAACTAAAAAAATATTTTTTTTCCCAAAGTAACTAAAAAAATATTTTTTTTCCAAAGTAACTAAAAAAATATTTTTTTTTCCAAAGTAACTAAAAAAATATTTTTTTTTCCAAAGTAACTAAAAAAATATTTTTTTTTCCAAAGTAACTAAAAAAATTTTTTTTTTCCAAAGTAACTAAAAAATTATTTTTTTTTCCAAAGAAACTAAAAAAATATTTTTTTTTCCAAAGTAACTAAAAAAAAAAATGTTTTTCCAAAGTAACTAAAAAATTTTTTTTTTTCCCAAAGTAACTAAAAAAATATTTTTTTTTCCAAAGTAACTAAAAAAATACTTTTTTTCCCCAAAGTAACTAAAAAAATATTTTTTTTTCCAAAGTAACTAAAAAAATTTTTTTTTTTCCAAAGTAACTAAAAAAATATTTTTTTTTCCAAAGTAACTAAAAAATATATATTATTTTACAAAGTAACTAAAAAAATATTTTTTTTTCCAAAGTAACTAAAAAAATATTTTTTTTTCCAAAGTAACTAAAAAAATATTTTTTTTTCCAAAGTAACTAAAAAAATATTTTTTTTTCCAAAGTAACTAAAAAAATATTTTTTTTTCCAAAGTAACTAAAAAAATATTTTTTTTTCCAAAGTAACTAAAAAAATATTTTTTTTTCCAAAGTAACTAAAAAAATATTTTTTTTTCCAAAGTAACTAAAAAAATATTTTTTTTTCCAAAGTAACTAAAAAAATATATTTTTTTCCAAAGTAACTAAAAAAATATTTTTTTTTTCCAAAGTAACTAAAAAATATATATTATTTTACAAAGTAACTAAAAAAATATTTTTTTTTCCAAAGTAACTAAAAAAATATTTTTTTTTCCAAAGTAACTAAAAAAATATTTTTTTTTCCAAAGTAACTAAAAAAATATTTTTTTTTCCAAAGTAACTAAAAAAATATTTTTTTTTCCAAAGTAACTAAAAAAATATTTTTTTTTCCAAAGTAACTAAAAAAATATTTTTTTTTCCAAAGTAACTAAAAAAATATTTTTTTTTCCAAAGTAACTAAAAAAATATTTTTTTTTCCAAAGTAACTAAAAAAATATATTTTTTTCCAAAGTAACTAAAAAAATATTTTTTTTTTCCAAAGTAACTAAAAAAATATTTTTTTTTCCAAAGTAACTAAAAAAATATTTTTTTTTCCAAAGTAACTAAAAAAATTTTTTTTTTTCCAAACTAACTAAAAAAATATTTTTTTTTCCAAAGTAACTAAAAAAATATTTTTTTTTCCAAAGTAACTAAAAAAATTTTTTTTTTTCCAAAGTAACTAAAAAAATATTTTTTTTCCAAAGTAACTAAAAAAATATTTTTTTTTCCAAAGTAACTAAAAAAATATTTTTTTTTCCAAAGTAACTAAAAAAATATTTTTTTTTTCCAAAGTAACTAAAAAAAATTTTTTTTTCCAAAGTAACTAAAAAAATATTTTTTTTTCCAAAGAAACTAAAAAAATATTTTTTTTTCCAAAGTAACTAAAAAAAATAATTTTTTTCCAAAGTAACTAAAAATTATTTTTTTTCCCCAAAGTAACTAAAAAAATATTTTTTTTTCCAAAGTAACTAAAAAATTATTTTTTTTTCCAAAGTAACTAAAAAAATATTTTTTTTTCCAAAGTAACTAAAAAAAATTTTTTTTTTCCAAAGTAACTAAAAAAAATTTTTTTTTTCCAAAGTAACTAAAAATTTTTTTTTTTTCCAAAGTAATAAAAAAAAAAAAAAAATTCCAAAGTAACTAAATTTTTTTTTTTTTTCCAAAGTAACTAAAAAAATACTTTTTTTCCCAAAGTAACTAAAAAAATATTTTTTTTTCCAAAGTAACTAAAAAAATATTTTTTTTTCCAAAGAAACTAAAAAAATATTTTTTTTTCCAAAGTAACTAAAAAAATATTTTTTTTTCCAAAGTAACTAAAAAAATATTTTTTTTTCCAAAGTAACTAAAAAAATATATTTTTTTCCAAAGTAACTAAAAAATATATTTTTTTTCCAAAGTAACTAAAAAAATATTTTTTTTTCCAAAGTAACTAAAAAATATTTTTTTTTTCCAAAGTAACTAAAAAAATATTTTTTTTTCCAAAGTAACTAAAAAAATATATTTTTTTCCAAAGTAACTAAAAAAATATATATTTTTTCCAAAGTAACTAAAAAAATATTTTTTTTTCCAAAGTAACTAAAAAAATATTTTTTTTTCCAAAGTAACTAAAAAAATATATTTTTTTCCAAAGTAACTAAAAAAATATATTTTTTTTCCAAAGTAACTAAAAAATATTTTTTTTTCCAAAGTAACTAAAAAAATATTTTTTTTTCCAAAGTAACTAAAAAAATATTTTTTTTTCCAAAGTAACTAAAAAAATATTTTTTTTTCCAAAGTAACTAAAAAAATATATTTTTTTTCCAAAGTAACTAAAAAAATTTTTTTTTTCCAAAGTAACTAAAAAAATATTTTTTTTTCCAAAGTAACTAAAAAAATATTTTTTTTTCCAAAGTAACTAAAAAAATATTTTTTTTCCAAAGTAACTAAAAAAAATTTTTTTTTCCAAAGTAACTAAAAAAAATTTTTTTTTTCCAAAGAAACTAAAAAAATATTTTTTTTTCCAAAGTAACTAAAAAAAAAAATTTTTTCCAAAGTAACTAAAAAATTTTTTTTTTTCCCAAAGTAACTAAAAAAATATTTTTTTTTCCAAAGTAACTAAAAAATTATTTTTTTTTCCAAAGTAACTAAAAAAATATTTTTTTTCCAAAGTAATTAAAAAAAAAAAAAAATTCCAAAGTAACTAAATTTTTTTTTTTTTTCCAAAGTAACTAAAAAAATACTTTTTTTTCCCAAAGTAACTAAAAAAATATTTTTTTTTCCAAAGTAACTAAAAAAATATTTTTTTTTCCAAAGTAACTAAAAAAATATTTTTTTTTCCAAAGTAACTAAAAAATATATTTTTTTTTCCAAAGTAACTAAAAAAATATTTTTTTTTCCAAAGTAACTAAAAAAATATTTTTTTTTCCAAAGTAACTAAAAAAATATTTTTTTTTCCAAAGTAACTAAAAAATATTTTTTTTTCCAAAGTAACTAAAAAAATATTTTTTTTTCCAAAGTAACTAAAAAAATATATTTTTTTCCAAAGTAACTAAAAAAATATTTTTTTTTCCAAAGTAACTAAAAAAATATTTTTTTTTCCAAAGTAACTAAAAAAATATTTTTTTTTCCAAAGTAACTAAAAAAATATTTTTTTTTCCAAAGTAACTAAAAAAATATTTTTTTTTCCAAAGTAACTAAAAAAATATATTTTTTTTCCAAAGTAACTAAAAAAATATTTTTTTTTCCAAAGTAACTAAAAAAATATTTTTTTTTCCAAAGTAACTAAAAAAATATTTTTTTTCCAAAGTAACTAAAAAAATATTTTTTTTTCCAAAGAAACTAAAAAAATATTTTTTTTTCCAAGGTAACTAAAACAAATTTTTTTTTTCCAAAGAAACTAAAAAAATATTTTTTTTTCCAAAGTAACTAAAAAAAAATTTTTTTTCCAAAGTAACTAAAAACATATTTTTTTTCCCAAAGTAACTAAAAAAATATTTTTTTTTCCAAAGTAACTAAAAAAAAAAAAAATTTTCCAAAGTAACTAAAAAATTTTTTTTTTTTCCCAAAGTAACTAAAAAAATATTTTTTTTTCCAAAGTAACTAAAAAATTATTTTTTTTCCAAAGTAATTAAAAAAAAAAAAAAATTTCCAAAGTAACTAAATTTTTTTTTTTTTTCCAAAGTAACTAAAAAAATACTTTTTTTTCCCAAAGTAACTAAAAATTTTTTTTTTTTTCCAAAGTAACTAAAAAAATATTTTTTTTTCCAAAGTAACTAAAAAAATATTTTTTTTTCCAAAGTAACTAAAAAAATACTTTTTTTTCCCAAAGTAACTAAAAAAATTTTTTTTTTTTCCAAAGTAACTAAAAAAATATTTTTTTTTCCAAAGTAACTAAAAAAATATTTTTTTTTCCAAAGTAACTAAAAAAATATTTTTTTTTCCAAAGTAACTAAAAAAATATTTTTTTTTCCAAAGTAACTAAAAAATATTTTTTTTTTCCAAAGTAACTAAAAAAAATTTTTTTTTCCCAAAGTAACTAAAAAAATATTTTTTTTTCCAAAGTAACTAAAAAATTATTTTTTTTCCAAAGTAATTAAAAAAAAAAAAAAATTTCCAAAGTAACTAAATTTTTTTTTTTTTTCCAAAGTAACTAAAAAAATACTTTTTTTCCCAAAGTAACTAAAAAATTTTTTTTTTTTCCAAAGTAACTAAAAAAATATTTTTTTTTCCAAAGTAACTAAAAAAATATTTTTTTTTCCAAAGTAACTAAAAAAATATTTTTTTTTCCAAAGTAACTAAAAAAATATTTTTTTTTCCAAAGTAACTAAAAAAATATTTTTTTTTCCAAAGTAACTAAAAAAATATTTTTTTTTCCAAAGAAACTAAAAAAATATTTTTTTTTCCAAAGAAACTAAAAAAAAATTTTTTTTTCCAAAGTAACTAAAAAAATATTTTTTTTTCCAAAGTAACTAAAAAAATATTTTTTTTTCCAAAGTAACTAAAAAATTTTTTTTTTTCCAAAGTAACTAAAAAAATATTTTTTTTTCCAAAGAAACTAAAAAAATATTTTTTTTTCCAAAGTAACTAAAAAAAAATTTTTTTTTCCAAAGAAACTAAAAAAATATTTTTTTTTCCAAAGTAACTAAAAAAATATTTTTTTTTCCAAAGTAACTAAAAAAATATTTTTTTTCCAAAGTAACTAAAAAAATATTTTTTTTTCCAAAGAAACTAAAAAAATATTTTTTTTTCCAAAGTAACTAAAAAAAAAATTTTTTTTCCAAAGAAACTAAAAAAATATTTTTTTTTCCAAAGTAACTAAAAAAAATTTTTTTTTCCAAAGTAACTAAAAAAATATTTTTTTTTCCAAAGTAACTAAAAAAATATTTTTTTTCCAAAGTAACTAAAAAAAAAAAAAATTTTCCAAAGTAACTAAAAATTTTTTTTTTTCCCAAAGTAACTAAAAAAATATTTTTTTTTCCAAAGTAACTAAAAAATTATTTTTTTTCCAAAGTAATTAAAAAAAAAAAAAAATTTCCAAAGTAACTAAATTTTTTTTTTTTTTTCCAAAGTAACTAAAAAAATACTTTTTTTTCCCAAAGTAACTAAAATTTTTTTTTTTTTTCCAAAGTAACTAAAAAAATATTTTTTTTTCCAAAGTAACTAAAAAAATATTTTTTTTTCCAAAGTAACTAAAAAAATATTTTTTTTTCCAAAGTAACTAAAAAAATATTTTTTTTTCCAAAGTAACTAAAAAATATTTTTTTTTTCCAAAGTAACTAAAAAAAAATTTTTTTCCCAAAGTAACTAAAAAAATATTTTGTTTTCCAAAGTAACTAAAAAATTTTTTTTTTTCCAAAGTAATTAAAAAAAAAAAAAATTCCAAAGTAACTAAATTTTTTTTTTTTTCCAAAGTAACTAAAAAAATACTTTTTTTTCCCAAAGTAACTAAAAAAAATTTTTTTTTTCCAAAGTAACTAAAAAAATATTTTTTTTTCCAAAGTAACTAAAAAAATATTTTTTTTTCCAAAGTAACTAAAAAAAATTTTTTTTTTCCAAAGTAACTAAAAAAATATTTTTTTTTCCAAAGTAACTAAAAAATATTTTTTTTTTCCAAAGTAACTAAAAAAATATTTTTTTTCCAAAGTAACTAAAAAAATAATTTTTTTCCAAAGTAACTAAAAATTATTTTTTTTCCCCAAAGTAACTAAAAAATTATTTTTTTTCCAAAGTAACTAAAAAATTATTTTTTTTTCCAAAGTAACTAAAAAAAAATTTTTTTTTCCAAAGTAACTAAAAAAAATTTTTTTTTTCCAAAGTAACTAAAAATTTTTTTTTTTTTCCAAAGTAACTAAAAAATTATTTTTTTTCCAAAGTAATTAAAAAAAAAAAAAAATTTCCAAAGTAACTAAATTTTTTTTTTTTTTTCCAAAGTAACTAAAAAAATACTTTTTTTCCCCAAAGTAACTAAAAAAATATTTTTTTTTCCAAAGTAACTAAAAAAATATTTTTTTTTCCAAAGAAACTAAAAAAATATATTTTTTTTCCAAAGTAACTAAAAAAATATTTTTTTTTCCAAAGTAACTAAAAAAATAATTTTTTTCCAAAGTAACTAAAAATTATTTTTTTTCCCCAAAGTAACTAAAAAAATATTTTTTTTTCCAAAGTAACTAAAAAATTATTTTTTTTTCCAAAGTAACTAAAAAAATAATTTTTTTTCCAAAGTAACTAAAAAATTTTTTTTTTTCCAAAGTAACTAAAAAAAATTTTTTTTTTCCAAAGTAACTAAAAAATTATTTTTTTTCCAAAGTAATTAAAAAAAAAAAAAATTTCCAAAGTAACTAAATTTTTTTTTTTTTTTCCAAAGTAACTAAAAAAATACTTTTTTTCCCCAAAGTAACTAAAAAAATATTTTTTTTTCCAAAGTAACTAAAAAAATTTTTTTTTTTCCAAAGAAACTAAAAAAATATATTTTTTTTCCAAAGTAACTAAAAAAAATTTTTTTTTTCCAAAGTAACTAAAAAAATAATTTTTTTTCCAAAGTAACTAAAAAAATATTTTTTTTTCCAAAGTAACTAAAAAAATATTTTTTTTTCCAAAGTAACTAAAAAAATATTTTTTTTTCCAAAGTAACTAAAAAATATTTTTTTTTTCCAAAGTAACTAAAAAAATATTTTTTTTTCCAAAGTAACTAAAAAAATATTTTTTTTTCCAAAGTAACTAAAAAAATTTTTTTTTTTCCAAAGTAACTAAAAAAATTTTTTTTTTTCCAAAGTAACTAAAAAATTTTTTTTTTTCCAAAGTAATTAAAAAAAAAAAAAAATTTCCAAAGTAACTAAATTTTTTTTTTTTTTTCCAAAGTAACTAAAAAAATACTTTTTTTCCCCAAAGTAACTAAAAAAATATTTTTTTTTCCAAAGTAACTAAAAAAATATTTTTTTTTCCAAAGAAACTAAAAAAATATATTTTTTTTCCAAAGTAACTAAAAAAATATTTTTTTTTCCAAAGTAACTAAAAAAATAATTTTTTTCCAAAGTAACTAAAAATTATTTTTTTTCCCCAAAGTAACTAAAAAAATATTTTTTTTTCCAAAGTAACTAAAAAATTATTTTTTTTTCCAAAGTAACTAAAAAAATATTTTTTTTTCCAAAGTAACTAAAAAAATTTTTTTTTTTCCAAAGTAACTAAAAAATTTTTTTTTTTTCCAAAGTAACTAAAAAATTATTTTTTTTCCAAAGTAATTAAAAAAAAAAAAAAATTTCCAAAGTAACTAAATTTTTTTTTTTTTTTCCAAAGTAACTAAAAAAATACTTTTTTTCCCCAAAGTAACTAAAAAAATATTTTTTTTTCCAAAGTAACTAAAAAATTTTTTTTTTTTCCAAAGAAACTAAAAAAATATATTTTTTTTCCAAAGTAACTAAAAAAATTTTTTTTTTTCCAAAGTAACTAAAAAAATATTTTTTTTTCCAAAGTAACTAAAAAAATATTTTTTTTTCCAAAGTAACTAAAAAAATATTTTTTTTTCCAAAGTAACTAAAAAAATATTTTTTTTTCCAAAGTAACTAAAAAATTTTTTTTTTTTCCAAAGTAACTAAAAAAATATTTTTTTTTCCAAAGTAACTAAAAAAATATTTTTTTTTCCAAAGTAACTAAAAAAATATTTTTTTTTCCAAAGTAACTAAAAAAATATTTTTTTTTCCAAAGTAACTAAAAAAATATATTTTTTTCCAAAGTAACTAAAAAAATATTTTTTTTTCCAAAGTAACTAAAAAAATATTTTTTTTTCCAAAGTAACTAAAAAAATATTTTTTTTTCCAAAGAAACTAAAAAAATATTTTTTTTTCCAAAGTAACTAAAAAAATATATTTTTTTTCCAAAGTAACTAAAAAAATATATTTTTTTCCAAAGTAACTAAAAAAATATTTTTTTTTCCAAAGTAACTAAAAAAATATTTTTTTTTCCATGTAACTAAAAAAATATTTTTTTTCCAAAGTAACTAAAAAAATATTTTTTTTTCCAAAGAAACTAAAAAAATATTTTTTTTTCCAAAGAAACTAAAAAAAAAATTTTTTTTCCAAAGAAACTAAAAAAATATTTTTTTTTCCAAAGTAACTAAAAAAATATTTTTTTTTCCAAAGTAACTAAAAAAATATTTTTTTTTCCAAAGTAACTAAAAAAATATTTTTTTTTCCAAAGTAACTAAAAAAATATTTTTTTTTCCAAAGTAACTAAAAAAATATATTTTTTTCCAAAGTAAATAAAAAAATATTTTTTTTTCCAAAGTAACTAAAAAAATATTTTTTTTTCCAAAGTAACTAAAAAAATATATTTTTTTTCCAAAGTAACTAAAAAAAAAAAAAAATTTCCAAAGTAACTAAATTTTTTTTTTTTTTTCCAAAGTAACTAAAAAAATACTTTTTTTCCCCAAAGTAACTAAAAAAATATTTTTTTTTCCAAAGTAACTAAAAAATTATTTTTTTTTCCAAAGAAACTAAAAAAATATATTTTTTTTCCAAAGTAACTAAAAAAAATTTTTTTTTTCCAAAGTAACTAAAAAAATATTTTTTTTTCCAAAGTAACTAAAAAAATATTTTTTTTTCCAAAGTAACTAAAAAAATATTTTTTTTTCCAAAGTAACTAAAAAAATATTTTTTTTTCCAAAGTAACTAAAAAATATTTTTTTTTTCCAAAGTAACTAAAAAAATATTTTTTTTTCCAAAGTAACTAAAAAAATATTTTTTTTTCCAAAGTAACTAAAAAAATTTTTTTTTTTCCAAAGTAACTAAAAAAAATTTTTTTTTTCCAAAGTAACTAAAAAATTATTTTTTTTCCAAAGTAATTAAAAAAAAAAAAAAATTTCCAAAGTAACTAAATTTTTTTTTTTTTTTCCAAAGTAACTAAAAAAATACTTTTTTTCCCCAAAGTAACTAAAAAAATATTTTTTTTCCAAAGTAACTAAAAAAATATTTTTTTTTCCAAAGAAACTAAAAAAATATATTTTTTCCCCAAAGTAACTAAAAAAATATTTTTTTTTCCAAAGTAACTAAAAAAATATTTTTTTTTCCAAAGAAACTAAAAAAATATATTTTTTTTCCAAAGTAACTAAAAAAATATTTTTTTTTCCAAAGTAACTAAAAAAATAATTTTTTTCCAAAGTAACTAAAAATTATTTTTTTTCCCCAAAGTAACTAAAAAAATATTTTTTTTTCCAAAGTAACTAAAAAATTATTTTTTTTTCCAAAGTAACTAAAAAAATATTTTTTTTCCAAAGTAATTAAAAAAAAAAAAAAATTTCCAAAGTAACTAAATTTTTTTTTTTTTTCCAAAGTAACTAAAAAAATACTTTTTTTCCCCAAAGTAACTAAAAAAATATTTTTTTTTCCAAAGTAACTAAAAAATTTTTTTTTTTTCCAAAGAAACTAAAAAAATATATTTTTTTTCCAAAGTAACTAAAAAAATTTTTTTTTTTCCAAAGTAACTAAAAAAATATTTTTTTTTCCAAAGTAACTAAAAAAATATTTTTTTTTCCAAAGTAACTAAAAAAATATTTTTTTTTCCAAAGTAACTAAAAAAATATTTTTTTTTCCAAAGTAACTAAAAAATATTTTTTTTTTCCAAAGTAACTAAAAAAATATTTTTTTTTCCAAAGTAACTAAAAAAATATTTTTTTTTCCAAAGTAACTAAAAAAAAATTTTTTTTTCCAAAGTAACTAAAAAAATTTTTTTTTTTCCAAAGTAACTAAAAAATTATTTTTTTTCCAAAGTAATTAAAAAAAAAAAAAAATTCCAAAGTAACTAAATTTTTTTTTTTTTTTCCAAAGTAACTAAAAAAATACTTTTTTTCCCCAAAGTAACTAAAAAAATATTTTTTTTTCCAAAGTAACTAAAAAAATATTTTTTTTTCCAAAGAAACTAAAAAAATATATTTTTTTTCCAAAGTAACTAAAAAAATATTTTTTTTTCCAAAGTAACTAAAAAAATAATTTTTTTCCAAAGTAACTAAAAATTATTTTTTTTCCCCAAAGTAACTAAAAAAATATTTTTTTTTCCAAAGTAACTAAAAAATTATTTTTTTTTCCAAAGTAACTAAAAAAATTTTTTTTTTTCCAAAGTAACTAAAAAATTTTTTTTTTTCCAAAGTAACTAAAAAATTTTTTTTTTTCCAAAGTAACTAAAAAATTATTTTTTTTCCAAAGTAATTAAAAAAAAAAAAAATTTCCAAAGTAACTAAATTTTTTTTTTTTTTCCAAAGTAACTAAAAAAATACTTTTTTTCCCCAAAGTAACTAAAAAAATATTTTTTTTTCCAAAGTAACTAAAAAAATTTTTTTTTTTCCAAAGAAACTAAAAAAATATATTTTTTTTCCAAAGTAACTAAAAAATTTTTTTTTTTCCAAAGTAACTAAAAAAATATTTTTTTTTCCAAAGTAACTAAAAAAATATTTTTTTTTCCAAAGTAACTAAAAAAATATTTTTTTTTCCAAAGTAACTAAAAAAATATTTTTTTTTCCAAAGTAACTAAAAAATATTTTTTTTTTCCAAAGTAACTAAAAAAATATTTTTTTTTCCAAAGTAACTAAAAAAATATTTTTTTTTCCAAAGTAACTAAAAAAATATTTTTTTTTCCAAAGTAACTAAAAAAATATTTTTTTTTCCAAAGTAACTAAAAAAATATTTTTTTTTCCAAAGTAACTAAAAAAATATTTTTTTTTCCAAAGTAACTAAAAAAATATTTTTTTTTCCAAAGTAACTAAAAAAATATTTTTTTTTCCAAAGAAACTAAAAAAATATTTTTTTTTCCAAAGTAACTAAAAAAATATATTTTTTTTCCAAAGTAACTAAAAAAATATTTTTTTTTCCAAAGTAACTAAAAAAATATTTTTTTTTCCAAAGAAACTAAAAAAAAATTTTTTTTTCCAAAGAAACTAAAAAAATATTTTTTTTTCCAAAGTAACTAAAAAAATATTTTTTTTTCCAAAGTAACTAAAAAAATATTTTTTTTTCCAAAGTAACTAAAAAAATATTTTTTTTTCCAAAGTAACTAAAAAAATATTTTTTTTTCCAAAGTAACTAAAAAAATATATTTTTTTCCAAAGTAAATAAAAAAATATTTTTTTTTCCAAAGTAACTAAAAAAATATTTTTTTTTCCAAAGTAACTAAAAAAATATATTTTTTTTCCAAAGTAACTAAAAAAAAAAAAAAAATTCCAAAGTAACTAAATTTTTTTTTTTTTTTCCAAAGTAACTAAAAAAATACTTTTTTTCCCCAAAGTAACTAAAAAAATATTTTTTTTTCCAAAGTAACTAAAAAAATTTTTTTTTTTCCAAAGAAACTAAAAAAATATATTTTTTTTCCAAAGTAACTAAAAAAATTTTTTTTTTTCCAAAGTAACTAAAAAATTTTTTTTTTTCCAAAGTAATTAAAAAAAAAAAAAAATTTCCAAAGTAACTAAATTTTTTTTTTTTTTTCCAAAGTAACTAAAAAAATACTTTTTTTCCCCAAAGTAACTAAAAAAATATTTTTTTTTCCAAAGTAACTAAAAAAATATTTTTTTTTCCAAAGAAACTAAAAAAATATATTTTTTTTCCAAAGTAACTAAAAAAATATTTTTTTTTCCAAAGTAACTAAAAAAATAATTTTTTTCCAAAGTAACTAAAAATTATTTTTTTCCCCCAAAGTAACTAAAAAAATATTTTTTTTTCCAAAGTAACTAAAAAATTATTTTTTTTTCCAAAGTAACTAAAAAAATATTTTTTTTTCCAAAGTAACTAAAAAATTTTTTTTTTTTCCAAAGTAACTAAAAATTTTTTTTTTTTTCCAAAGTAACTAAAAAATTATTTTTTTTCCAAAGTAATTAAAAAAAAAAAAAAATTTCCAAAGTAACTAAATTTTTTTTTTTTTTTCCAAAGTAACTAAAAAAATACTTTTTTTCCCCAAAGTAACTAAAAAAATATTTTTTTTTCCAAAGTAACTAAAAAAAAATTTTTTTTTCCAAAGAAACTAAAAAAATATATTTTTTTTCCAAAGTAACTAAAAAAAATTTTTTTTTTCCAAAGTAACTAAAAAAATATTTTTTTTTCCAAAGTAACTAAAAAAATATTTTTTTTTCCAAAGTAACTAAAAAAATATTTTTTTTTCCAAAGTAACTAAAAAAATATTTTTTTTTCCAAAGTAACTAAAAAATATATTTTTTTTTCCAAAGTAACTAAAAAAATATTTTTTTTTCCAAAGTAACTAAAAAAATATTTTTTTTTCCAAAGTAACTAAAAAAATATTTTTTTTTCCAAAGTAACTAAAAAAATATTTTTTTTTCCAAAGTAACTAAAAAAATATATTTTTTTCCAAAGTAACTAAAAAAATATTTTTTTTTCCAAAGTAACTAAAAAAATATTTTTTTTTCCAAAGTAACTAAAAAAATATTTTTTTTTCCAAAGAAACTAAAAAAATATTTTTTTTTCCAAAGTAACTAAAAAAATATATTTTTTTTCCAAAGTAACTAAAAAAATATTTTTTTTTCCAAAGTAACTAAAAAAATATTTTTTTTTCCAAAGTAACTAAAAAAATATTTTTTTTTCCATGTAACTAAAAAAATATTTTTTTTCCAAAGTAACTAAAAAAATATTTTTTTTTCCAAAGAAACTAAAAAAATATTTTTTTTTCCAAAGAAACTAAAAAAAAAATTTTTTTTCCAAAGAAACTAAAAAAATATTTTTTTTTCCAAAGTAACTAAAAAAATATTTTTTTTTCCAAAGTAACTAAAAAAATATTTTTTTTTCCAAAGTAACTAAAAAAATATTTTTTTTTCCAAAGTAACTAAAAAAATATTTTTTTTTCCAAAGTAACTAAAAAAATATTTTTTTTTCCAAAGTAAATAAAAAAATATTTTTTTTTCCAAAGTAACTAAAAAAATATTTTTTTTTCCAAAGTAACTAAAAAAATATATTTTTTTTCCAAAGTAACTAAAAAAATTTTTTTTTTTCCAAAGTAACTAAAAAAATATTTTTTTTTCCAAAGTAACTAAAAAAATTTTTTTTTTTCCAAAGTAACTAAAAAAATATTTTTTTTTCCAAAGTAACTAAAAAAATATTTTTTTTTCCAAAGTAACTAAAAAAATATTTTTTTTCCAAAGTAACTAAAAAAAAAATTTTTTTTCCAAAGTAACTAAAAAAATATTTTTTTTTCCAAAGTAACTAAAAAAATATTTTTTTTTCCAAAGTAACTAAAAAAAATTTTTTTTTTCCAAAGTAACTAAAAAAATATTTTTTTTTCCAAAGTAACTAAAAAAATATTTTTTTTTCCAAAGTAACTAAAAAAATATTTTTTTTTCCAAAGTAACTAAAAAAATATTTTTTTTCCCAAAGTAACTAAAAAATATTTTTTTTTTCCAAAGTAACTAAAAAAATATTTTTTTTCCAAAGTAATTAAAAAAAAAAAAAAATTTCCAAAGTAACTAAATTTTTTTTTTTTTTCCAAAGTAACTAAAAAAATACTTTTTTTCCCCAAAGTAACTAAAAAAATATTTTTTTTTCCAAAGTAACTAAAAAAATATTTTTTTTTCCAAAGAAACTAAAAAAATATATTTTTTTTCCAAAGTAACTAAAAAAAATTTTTTTTTCCAAAGTAACTAAAAAAATATTTTTTTTTCCAAAGTAACTAAAAAAATATTTTTTTTTCCAAAGTAACTAAAAAAATATTTTTTTTTCCAAAGTAACTAAAAAAATATTTTTTTTTCCAAAGTAACTAAAAAATATTTTTTTTTTCCAAAGTAACTAAAAAAATATTTTTTTTTCCAAAGTAACTAAAAAAATATTTTTTTTTCCAAAGTAACTAAAAAAATATTTTTTTTTCCAAAGTAACTAAAAAAATATTTTTTTTTCCAAAGTAACTAAAAAAATATTTTTTTTTCCAAAGTAACTAAAAAAATATATTTTTTTCCAAAGTAACTAAAAAAATATATTTTTTTCCAAAGTAACTAAAAAAATATTTTTTTTTCCAAAGAAACTAAAAAAATATTTTTTTTTCCAAAGTAACTAAAAAAATATATTTTTTTTCCAAAGTAACTAAAAAAATATTTTTTTTTCCAAAGTAACTAAAAAAATATTTTTTTTTCCAAAGTAACTAAAAAAATATTTTTTTTTCCATGTAACTAAAAAAATATTTTTTTTCCAAAGTAACTAAAAAAATATTTTTTTTTCCAAAGAAACTAAAAAAATATTTTTTTTTCCAAAGTAACTAAAAAAAAAATTTTTTTTCCAAAGAAACTAAAAAAATATTTTTTTTTCCAAAGTAACTAAAAAAATATTTTTTTTTCCAAAGTAACTAAAAAAATATTTTTTTTTCCAAAGTAACTAAAAAAATATTTTTTTTTCCAAAGTAACTAAAAAAATATTTTTTTTTCCAAAGTAACTAAAAAAATATATTTTTTTCCAAAGTAAATAAAAAAATATTTTTTTTTCCAAAGTAACTAAAAAAATATATTTTTTTCCAAAGTAACTAAAAAAATATATTTTTTTTCCAAAGTAACTAAAAAAATATTTTTTTTTCCAAAGTAACTAAAAAAATATTTTTTTTTCCAAAGTAACTAAAAAAATATTTTTTTTTCCAAAGTAACTAAAAAAATATTTTTTTTTCCAAAGTAACTAAAAAAATATTTTTTTTTCCAAAGTAACTAAAAAAATATTTTTTTTCCAAAGTAACTAAAAAAAAAAATTTTTTTCCAAAGTAACTAAAAAAATATTTTTTTTTCCAAAGTAACTAAAAAAATATTTTTTTTTCCAAAGTAACTAAAAAAAATATTTTTTTTTCCAAAGTAACTAAAAAAATATTTTTTTTTCCAAAGTAACTAAAAAAATATTTTTTTTTCCAAAGTAACTAAAAAAATATTTTTTTTTCCAAAGTAACTAAAAAAATATTTTTTTTTCCAAAGTAACTAAAAAATATTTTTTTTTTCCAAAGTAACTAAAAAAATATTTTTTTTTCCAAAGTAACTAAAAAAATATTTTTTTTTCCAAAGTAACTAAAAAAATATTTTTTTTTCCAAAGTAACTAAAAAAATATTTTTTTTTCCAAAGTAACTAAAAAAATATTTTTTTTTCCAAAGTAACTAAAAAAATATTTTTTTTTCCAAAGTAACTAAAAAAATATTTTTTTTTCCAAAGTAACTAAAAAAATATTTTTTTTTCCAAAGTAACTAAAAAAATATATTTTTTTCCAAAGTAACTAAAAAAATATTTTTTTTTCCAAAGTAACTAAAAAAAATTTTTTTTTCCAAAGTAACTAAAAAATTTTTTTTTTTTCCAAAGAAACTAAAAAAATATTTTTTTTCCAAAGTAACTAAAAAAAATTTTTTTTTCCAAAGTAACTAAAAAAATTTTTTTTTTTCCAAAGAAACTAAAAAAATATTTTTTTTTCCAAAGTAACTAAAAAAAAAAAAAAAATTCCAAAGTAACTAAAAAATTTTTTTTTTTCCCAAAGTAACTAAAAAAATATTTTTTTTTCCAAAGTAACTAAAAAATTATTTTTTTTCCAAAGTAATTAAAAAAAAAAAAAAAATTCCAAAGTAACTAAATTTTTTTTTTTTTTCCAAAGTAACTAAAAAAATACTTTTTTTTCCAAAGTAACTAAAAAAATATTTTTTTTTCCAAAGTAACTAAAAAAATATTTTTTTTTCCAAAGTAACTAAAAAATATTTTTTTTTTCCAAAGTAACTAAAAAAATATTTTTTTTTCCAAAGTAACTAAAAAAATATTTTTTTTCCAAAGTAACTAAAAAAATATTTTTTTTTCCAAAGTAACTAAAAAAATATTTTTTTTTCCAAAGTAACTAAAAAAATATTTTTTTTTCCAAAGTAACTAAAAAAATATTTTTTTTTCCAAAGTAACTAAAAAAATATTTTTTTTTCCAAAGTAACTAAAAAAATATATTGTTTTCCAAAGTAACTAAAAAAATATATTTTTTTTCCAAAGTAACTAAAAAAATATTTTTTTTTCCAAAGTAATTAAAAAAATATTTTTTTTTCCAAAGTAACTAAAAAAATATTTTTTTTTCCAAACTAACTAAAAAAATATTTTTTTTTCCAAAGTAACTAAAAAAATATTTTTTTTTCCAAAGTAACTAAAAAAATATTTTTTTTTCCAAAGTAACTAAAAAAATATTTTTTTTCCAAAGTAACTAAAAAAATATTTTTTTTTCCAAAGTAACAAAAAAAATATTTTTTTTTCCAAAGTAACTAAAAAAATATTTTTTTTTTCCAAAGTAACTAAAAAAATATTTTTTTTCCAAAGTAACTAAAAAAATATTTTTTTTTCCAAAGAAACTAAAAAAATATTTTTTTTTCCAAAGTAACTAAAAAAAAAATTTTTTTTCCAAAGTAACTAAAAATTATTTTTTTTCCCCAAAGTAACTAAAAAAATATTTTTTTTTCCAAAGTAACTAAAAAATTATTTTTTTTTCCAAAGTAACTAAAAAAATATTTTTTTTTCCAAAGTAACTAAAAAAAATTTTTTTTTCCAAAGTAACTAAAAAAATTTTTTTTTTTCCAAAGTAACTAAAAAATTATTTTTTTTCCAAAGTAATTAAAAAAAAAAAAAATTTCCAAAGTAACTAAATTTTTTTTTTTTTTTCCAAAGTAACTAAAAAAATACTTTTTTTTCCCAAAGTAACTAAAAAAATATTTTTTTTTCCAAAGTAACTAAAAAAATATTTTTTTTTCCAAAGAAACTAAAAAAATATTTTTTTTTCCAAAGTAACTAAAAAAATATATTTTTTTCCAAAGTAACTAAAAAAATATTTTTTTTTCCAAAGTAACTAAAAAAATATTTTTTTTTCCAAAGTAACTAAAAAAATATTTTTTTTTCCAAAGTAACTAAAAAAATATTTTTTTTTCCAAAGTAACTAAAAAAATATTTTTTTTTCCAAAGTAACTAAAAAATATTTTTTTTTTCCAAAGTAACTAAAAAAATATTTTTTTTTCCAAAGTAACTAAAAAAATATTTTTTTTTCCAAAGTAACTAAAAAAATATTTTTTTTTCCAAAGTAACTAAAAAAATATTTTTTTTTCCAAAGTAACTAAAAAAATATTTTTTTTTCCAAAGTAACTAAAAAAATATTTTTTTTTCCAAAGTAACTAAAAAAATATTTTTTTTTCCAAAGTAACTAAAAAAATATTTTTTTTTCCAAAGTAACTAAAAAAATATATTTTTTTCCAAAGTAACTAAAAATATATATTTTTTTTCCAAAGTAACTAAAAAAATATTTTTTTTTCCAAAGTAACTAAAAAAATATTTTTTTTTCCAAAGTAACTAAAAAAATATTTTTTTTTCCATGTAACTAAAAAAATATTTTTTTTCCAAAGTAACTAAAAAAATATTTTTTTTTCCAAAGAAACTAAAAAAATATTTTTTTTTCCAAAGTAACTAAAAAAAAAATTTTTTTTCCAAAGAAACTAAAAAAATATTTTTTTTTCCAAAGTAACTAAAAAAATATTTTTTTTTCCAAAGAAACTAAAAAAATATTTTTTTTTCCAAAGAAACTAAAAATTTTTTTTTTTTTCCAAAGAAACTAAAATTTTTTTTTTTTTTCCAAAGTAACTAAAAAAATATTTTTTTTTCCAAAGTAACTAAAAAAATATTTTTTTTTCCAAAGTAACTAAAAAAATATTTTTTTTTCCAAAGTAACTAAAAAATATTTTTTTTTTCCAAAGTAACTAAAAAAATATTTTTTTTTCCAAAGTAACTAAAAAAATATTTTTTTTTCCAAAGTAACTAAAAAAATATTTTTTTTCCAAAGTAACTAAAAAAATATTTTTTTTTCCAAAGTAACTAAAAAAATATTTTTTTTTCCAAAGTAACTAAAAAAATATTTTTTTTTCCAAAGTAACTAAAAAAATATTTTTTTTTCCAAAGTAACTAAAAAAATATATTTTTTTTCCAAAGTAACTAAAAAAATATTTTTTTTTCCAAAGTAACTAAAAAAATATTTTTTTTTCCAAAGTAACTAAAAAAATATTTTTTTTCCAAAGTAACTAAAAAAATATTTTTTTTTCCAAAGAAACTAAAAAAATATTTTTTTTTCCAAAGTAACTAAAACAAATTTTTTTTTTCCAAAGAAACTAAAAAAATATTTTTTTTTCCAAAGTAACTAAAAAAAATTTTTTTTTCCAAAGTAACTAAAAACATATTTTTTTTTCCAAAGTAACTAAAAAAATATTTTTTTTTCCAAAGTAACTAAAAAAAAAAAAAATTTTCCAAAGTAACTAAAAAATTTTTTTTTTTTCCCAAAGTAACTAAAAAAATATTTTTTTTTCCAAAGTAACTAAAAAATTATTTTTTTTCCAAAGTAATTAAAAAAAAAAAAAAATTTCCAAAGTAACTAAATTTTTTTTTTTTTCCAAAGTAACTAAAAAAATACTTTTTTTTCCCAAAGTAACTAAAAAATTTTTTTTTTTCCAAAGTAACTAAAAAAATATTTTTTTTTCCAAAGTAACTAAAAAAATATTTTTTTTTCCAAAGTAACTAAAAAAATATTTTTTTTTCCAAAGTAACTAAAAAAATACTTTTTTTTCCCAAAGTAACTAAAAATTTTTTTTTTTTTCCAAAGTAACTAAAAAAATTTTTTTTTTTCCAAAGTAACTAAAAAAATATTTTTTTTTCCAAAGTAACTAAAAAAATATTTTTTTTTCCAAAGTAACTAAAAAAATATTTTTTTTTCCAAAGTAACTAAAAAATATTTTTTTTTTCCAAAGTAACTAAAAAATTTTTTTTTTTCCCAAAGTAACTAAAAAAATATTTTTTTTTCCAAAGTAACTAAAAAATTATTTTTTTTCCAAAGTAATTAAAAAAAAAAAAAAATTTCCAAAGTAACTAAATTTTTTTTTTTTTTCCAAAGTAACTAAAAAAATACTTTTTTTTCCCAAAGTAACTAAAAATTTTTTTTTTTTCCAAAGTAACTAAAAAAATATTTTTTTTTCCAAAGTAACTAAAAAAATATTTTTTTTTCCAAAGTAACTAAAAAAATATTTTTTTTTCCAAAGTAACTAAAAAAATATTTTTTTTTCCAAAGTAACTAAAAAAATATTTTTTTTCCCAAAGTAACTAAAAAAATATTTTTTTTTCCAAAGAAACTAAAAAAATATTTTTTTTTCCAAAGAAACTAAAAATTTTTTTTTTTTTTCCAAAGTAACTAAAAAAATATTTTTTTTCCAAAGTAACTAAAAAAATATTTTTTTTTCCAAAGTAACTAAAAAAATTTTTTTTTTCCAAAGTAACTAAAAAAATATTTTTTTTTCCAAAGAAACTAAAAAAATATTTTTTTTTCCAAAGTAACTAAAAAATATTTTTTTTTTCCAAAGAAACTAAAAAAATATTTTTTTTTCCAAAGTAACTAAAAAAATATTTTTTTTTCCAAAGTAACTAAAAAAATATTTTTTTTCCAAAGTAACTAAAAAAATATTTTTTTTTCCAAAGAAACTAAAAAAATATTTTTTTTTCCAAAGTAACTAAAAAAAAAAATTTTTTTCCAAAGAAACTAAAAAAATATTTTTTTTTCCAAAGTAACTAAAAAAATTTTTTTTTTCCAAAGTAACTAAAAAAATATTTTTTTTTCCAAAGTAACTAAAAAAATATTTTTTTTTCCAAAGTAACTAAAAAAAAAAAAAATTTTCCAAAGTAACTAAAAAAAATTTTTTTTTCCCAAAGTAACTAAAAAAATATTTTTTTTTCCAAAGTAACTAAAAAATTATTTTTTTTCCAAAGTAATTAAAAAAAAAAAAAAATTTCCAAAGTAACTAAATTTTTTTTTTTTTTTCCAAAGTAACTAAAAAAATACTTTTTTTTCCCAAAGTAACTAAAAAATTTTTTTTTTTTCCAAAGTAACTAAAAAAATATTTTTTTTTCCAAAGTAACTAAAAAAATATTTTTTTTTCCAAAGTAACTAAAAAAATATTTTTTTTTCCAAAGTAACTAAAAAAAATTTTTTTTCCCAAAGTAACTAAAAAAATATTTTTTTTTCCAAAGTAACTAAAAAATTATTTTTTTTCCAAAGTAATTAAAAAAAAAAAAAAATTCCAAAGTAACTAAATTTTTTTTTTTTTTCCAAAGTAACTAAAAAAATACTTTTTTTTCCCAAAGTAACTAAAAAAAATTTTTTTTTTCCAAAGTAACTAAAAAAATATTTTTTTTTCCAAAGTAACTAAAAAAATATTTTTTTTTCCAAAGTAACTAAAAAAAATTTTTTTTTTCCAAAGTAACTAAAAAAATATTTTTTTTTCCAAAGTAACTAAAAAATATTTTTTTTTCCAAAGAAACTAAAAAAATATTTTTTTTTCCAAAGTAACTAAAAAAATATATTTTTTTCCAAAGTAACTAAAAAAATATTTTTTTTTCCAAAGTAACTAAAAAAATATTTTTTTTTCCAAAGTAACTAAAAAAATATTTTTTTTTCCATGTAACTAAAAAAATATTTTTTTTCCAAAGTAACTAAAAAAATATTTTTTTTTCCAAAGAAACTAAAAAAATATTTTTTTTTCCAAAGAAACTAAAAAAATATTTTTTTTTCCAAAGTAACTAAAAAAATATTTTTTTTTCCAAAGTAACTAAAAAAATATTTTTTTTTCCAAAGTAACTAAAAAAATATTTTTTTTTCCAAAGTAACTAAAAAAATATTTTTTTTTCCAAAGTAACTAAAAAAATATTTTTTTTTCCAAAGTAACTAAAAAAATATTTTTTTTTCCAAAGAAACTAAAAAAATATTTTTTTTTCCAAAGTAACTAAAAAAAATTTTTTTTTTCCAAAGTAACTAAAAAAATATTTTTTTTTCCAAAGTAACTAAAAAAATATTTTTTTTTCCAAAGTAACTAAAAAAATATTTTTTTTTCCAAAGTAACTAAAAAAATATTTTTTTTTCCAAAGTAACTAAAAAAATATTTTTTTTTCCAAAGTAACTAAAAAAATATTTTTTTTTCCAAAGTAACTAAAAAAATATATTTTTTTCCAAAGTAACTAAAAAAAAATATTTTTTTTCCAAAGTAACTAAAAAAATATTTTTTTTTCCAAAGTAACTAAAAAAATATTTTTTTTTCCAAAGTAACTAAAAAAATATTTTTTTTTCCAAAGTAACTAAAAAAATATTTTTTTTTCCAAAGTAACTAAAAAAATATTTTTTTTTCCAAAGTAACTAAAAAAATATTTTTTTTTCCAAAGTAACTAAAAAAATATATTTTTTTCCAAAGTAACTAAAAAAATATTTTTTTTTCCAAAGTAACTAAAAAAATATTTTTTTTTCCAAAGTAACTAAAAAAATATTTTTTTTTCCAAAGTAACTAAAAAAATATTTTTTTTCCAAAGTAACTAAAAAAAAAATTTTTTTTCCAAAGTAACTAAAAAAATATTTTTTTTTTCCAAAGTAACTAAAAAAATATTTTTTTTTCCAAAGTAACTAAAAAAATATTTTTTTTTCCAAAGTAACTAAAAAAATATTTTTTTTTCCAAAGTAACTAAAAAAATATTTTTTTTTCCAAAGTAACTAAAAAAATATTTTTTTTTCCAAAGTAACTAAAAAAATATTTTTTTTTCCAAAGTAACTAAAAAAATATATTTTTTTCCAAAGTAACTAAAAAAATATTTTTTTTTCCAAAGTAACTAAAAAAAATTTTTTTTTCCAAAGTAACTAAAAAAAATTTTTTTTTTCCAAAGAAACTAAAAAAATTTTTTTTTTCCAAAGTAACTAAAAAAAATTTTTTTTTCCAAAGTAACTAAAAAAATTTTTTTTTTTCCAAAGAAACTAAAAAAATATTTTTTTTTCCAAAGTAACTAAAAAAAAAAAAAAAATTCCAAAGTAACTAAAAAAATTTTTTTTTCCCAAAGTAACTAAAAAAATATTTTTTTTTCCAAAGTAACTAAAAAATTATTTTTTTTCCAAAGTAATTAAAAAAAAAAAAAAATTTCCAAAGTAACTAAATTTTTTTTTTTTTTCCAAAGTAACTAAAAAAATACTTTTTTTTCCAAAGTAACTAAAAAAATATTTTTTTTTCCAAAGTAACTAAAAAAATATTTTTTTTTCCAAAGTAACTAAAAAATATTTTTTTTTTCCAAAGTAACTAAAAAAATATTTTTTTTTCCAAAGTAACTAAAAAAATATTTTTTTTTCCAAAGTAACTAAAAAAATATTTTTTTTTCCAAAGTAACTAAAAAAATATTTTTTTTTCCAAAGTAACTAAAAAAATATTTTTTTTTCCAAAGTAACTAAAAAAATATTTTTTTTTCCAAAGTAACTAAAAAAATATTTTTTTTTCCAAAGTAACTAAAAAAATATATTTTTTTCCAAAGTAACTAAAAAAATATATTTTTTTTCCAAAGTAACTAAAAAAATATTTTTTTTTCCAAAGTAATTAAAAAAATATTTTTTTTTCCAAAGTAACTAAAAAAATATTTTTTTTTCCAAACTAACTAAAAAAATATTTTTTTTTCCAAAGTAACTAAAAAAATATTTTTTTTTCCAAAGTAACTAAAAAAATATTTTTTTTTCCAAAGTAACTAAAAAAATATTTTTTTTCCAAAGTAACTAAAAAAATATTTTTTTTTCCAAAGTAACTAAAAAAATATTTTTTTTTCCAAAGTAACTAAAAAAATATTTTTTTTTTCCAAAGTAACTAAAAAAAAATTTTTTTTCCAAAGTAACTAAAAAAATATTTTTTTTTCCAAAGAAACTAAAAAAATATTTTTTTTTCCAAAGTAACTAAAAAAAATAATTTTTTTCCAAAGTAACTAAAAATTATTTTTTTTCCCCAAAGTAACTAAAAAAATATTTTTTTTTCCAAAGTAACTAAAAAATTATTTTTTTTTTCCAAAGTAACTAAAAAAATATTTTTTTTTCCAAAGTAACTAAAAAAAATTTTTTTTTCCAAAGTAACTAAAAAAATTTTTTTTTTCCAAAGTAACTAAAAAATTATTTTTTTTCCAAAGTAATTTAAAAAAAAAAAAATTTCCAAAGTAACTAAATTTTTTTTTTTTTTTCCAAAGTAACTAAAAAAATACTTTTTTTTCCCAAAGTAACTAAAAAAATATTTTTTTTTCCAAAGTAACTAAAAAAATATTTTTTTTTCCAAAGAAACTAAAAAAATATTTTTTTTTCCAAAGTAACTAAAAAAATATATTTTTTTCCAAAGTAACTAAAAAAATTTTTTTTTTTCCAAAGTAACTAAAAAAATATTTTTTTTTCCAAAGTAACTAAAAAAATATTTTTTTTTCCAAAGTAACTAAAAAAATATTTTTTTTTCCAAAGTAACTAAAAAATATTTTTTTTTTCCAAAGTAACTAAAAAAATATTTTTTTTTCCAAAGTAACTAAAAAAATATTTTTTTTTCCAAAGTAACTAAAAAAATATTTTTTTTTCCAAAGTAACTAAAAAAATATTTTTTTTTCCAAAGTAACTAAAAAAATATTTTTTTTTCCAAAGTAACTAAAAAAATATTTTTTTTTCCAAAGTAACTAAAAAAATATTTTTTTTTCCAAAGTAACTAAAAAAATATTTTTTTTTCCAAAGTAACTAAAAAAATATTTTTTTTTCCAAAGTAACTAAAAAAATATATTTTTTTTCCAAAGTAACTAAAAAAATATTTTTTTTTCCAAAGTAACTAAAAAAATATTTTTTTTTCCAAAGTAACTAAAAAAATATTTTTTTTTCCATGTAACTAAAAAAATATTTTTTTTCCAAAGTAACTAAAAAAATATTTTTTTTTCCAAAGAAACTAAAAAAATATTTTTTTTTCCAAAGTAACTAAAAAAATTTTTTTTTTTCCAAAGAAACTAAAAAAATATTTTTTTTTCCAAAGTAACTAAAAAAATATTTTTTTTTCCAAAGTAACTAAAAAAATATTTTTTTTTCCAAAGTAACTAAAAAAATATTTTTTTTCCAAAGTAACTAAAAAAAAATTTTTTTTTCCAAAGTAACTAAAAAAATATTTTTTTTTTCCAAAGTAACTAAAAAAATATTTTTTTTTCCAAAGTAACTAAAAAAATATTTTTTTTTCCAAAGTAACTAAAAAAATATTTTTTTTTCCAAAGTAACTAAAAAAATATTTTTTTTTCCAAAGTAACTAAAAAAATATTTTTTTTTCCAAAGTAACTAAAAAAATATTTTTTTTTCCAAAGTAACTAAAAAAATATATTTTTTTCCAAAGTAACTAAAAAAATTTTTTTTTTTCCAAAGTAACTAAAAAAAATTTTTTTTCCAAAGTAACTAAAAAAATTTTTTTTTTTCCAAAGAAACTAAAAAATTTTTTTTTTTCCAAAGTAACTAAAAAAAATTTTTTTTTCCAAAGTAACTAAAAAATTTTTTTTTTTTCCAAAGAAACTAAAAAAATATTTTTTTTTCCAAAGTAACTAAAAAAAAAAAAAAAATTCCAAAGTAACTAAAAAAATTTTTTTTTTCCCAAAGTAACTAAAAAAATATTTTTTTTTCCAAAGTAACTAAAAAATTATTTTTTTTCCAAAGTAATTAAAAAAAAAAAAAAATTTCCAAAGTAACTAAATTTTTTTTTTTTTTCCAAAGTAACTAAAAAAATACTTTTTTTTCCAAAGTAACTAAAAAAATATTTTTTTTTCCAAAGTAACTAAAAAAATATTTTTTTTTCCAAAGTAACTAAAAAATATTTTTTTTTTCCAAAGTAACTAAAAAAATATTTTTTTTTCCAAAGTAACTAAAAAAATATTTTTTTTTCCAAAGTAACTAAAAAAATATTTTTTTTTCCAAAGTAACTAAAAAAATATTTTTTTTTCCAAAGTAACTAAAAAAATATTTTTTTTTCCAAAGTAACTAAAAAAATATTTTTTTTTCCAAAGTAACTAAAAAAATATTTTTTTTTCCAAAGTAACTAAAAAAATATATTTTTTTCCAAAGTAACTAAAAAAATATATTTTTTTTCCAAAGTAACTAAAAAAATATTTTTTTTTCCAAAGTAATTAAAAAAATATTTTTTTTTCCAAAGTAACTAAAAAAATATTTTTTTTTCCAAACTAACTAAAAAAATATTTTTTTTTCCAAAGTAACTAAAAAAATATTTTTTTTTCCAAAGTAACTAAAAAAATATTTTTTTTTCCAAAGTAACTAAAAAAATATTTTTTTTCCAAAGTAACTAAAAAAATATTTTTTTTTCCAAAGTAACTAAAAAAATATTTTTTTTTCCAAAGTAACTAAAAAAATATTTTTTTTTTCCAAAGTAACTAAAAAAAAAATTTTTTTCCAAAGTAACTAAAAAAATATTTTTTTTTCCAAAGAAACTAAAAAAATATTTTTTTTTCCAAAGTAACTAAAAAAAATAATTTTTTTCCAAAGTAACTAAAAATTATTTTTTTTCCCCAAAGTAACTAAAAAAATATTTTTTTTTCCAAAGTAACTAAAAAATTATTTTTTTTTCCAAAGTAACTAAAAAAATATTTTTTTTTCCAAAGTAACTAAAAAAAATTTTTTTTTCCAAAGTAACTAAAAAATTTTTTTTTTTCCAAAGTAACTAAAAAATTATTTTTTTTCCAAAGTAATTAAAAAAAAAAAAAATTTCCAAAGTAACTAAATTTTTTTTTTTTTTTCCAAAGTAACTAAAAAAATACTTTTTTTTCCCAAAGTAACTAAAAAAATATTTTTTTTTCCAAAGTAACTAAAAAAATATTTTTTTTTCCAAAGAAACTAAAAAAATATTTTTTTTTCCAAAGTAACTAAAAAAATATATTTTTTTCCAAAGTAACTAAAAAAATTTTTTTTTTTCCAAAGTAACTAAAAAAATATTTTTTTTTCCAAAGTAACTAAAAAAATATTTTTTTTTCCAAAGTAACTAAAAAAATATTTTTTTTTCCAAAGTAACTAAAAAATATTTTTTTTTTCCAAAGTAACTAAAAAAATATTTTTTTTTCCAAAGTAACTAAAAAAATATTTTTTTTTCCAAAGTAACTAAAAAAATATTTTTTTTTCCAAAGTAACTAAAAAAATATTTTTTTTTCCAAAGTAACTAAAAAAATATATTTTTTTCCAAAGTAACTAAAAAAATATTTTTTTTTCCAAAGTAACTAAAAAAATATTTTTTTTTCCAAAGTAACTAAAAAAATATTTTTTTTTCCAAAGTAACTAAAAAAATATTTTTTTTTCCAAAGTAACTAAAAAAATATATTTTTTTTCCAAAGTAACTAAAAAAATATTTTTTTTTCCAAAGTAACTAAAAAAATATTTTTTTTTCCAAAGTAACTAAAAAAATATTTTTTTTTCCATGTAACTAAAAAAATATTTTTTTTCCAAAGTAACTAAAAAAATATTTTTTTTTCCAAAGAAACTAAAAAAATATTTTTTTTTCCAAAGTAACTAAAAAAATTTTTTTTTTTCCAAAGAAACTAAAAAAATATTTTTTTTTCCAAAGTAACTAAAAAAATATTTTTTTTTCCAAAGAAACTAAAAAAATATTTTTTTTTCCAAAGAAACTAAAAAAAATTTTTTTTTTCCAAAGAAACTAAAACAATATTTTTTTTTCCAAAGTAACTAAAAAAATATTTTTTTTTCCAAAGTAACTAAAAAAATATTTTTTTTTCCAAAGTAACTAAAAAAATATATTTTTTTCCAAAGTAACTAAAAAATATTTTTTTTTTCCAAAGTAACTAAAAAAATATTTTTTTTTCCAAAGTAACTAAAAAAATATTTTTTTTTCCAAAGTAACTAAAAAAATATTTTTTTTTCCAAAGTAACTAAAAAAATATTTTTTTTTCCAAAGTAACTAAAAAAATATTTTTTTTTCCAAAGTAACTAAAAAAATATTTTTTTTTCCAAAGTAACTAAAAAAATATTTTTTTTTCCAAAGTAACTAAAAAAATATATTTTTTTTCCAAAGTAACTAAAAAAATATTTTTTTTTCCAAAGTAACTAAAAAAATATTTTTTTTTCCAAAGTAACTAAAAAAATATTTTTTTTCCAAAGTAACTAAAAAAATATTTTTTTTTCCAAAGAAACTAAAAAAATATTTTTTTTTCCAAAGTAACTAAAACAAATTTTTTTTTTCCAAAGAAACTAAAAAAATATTTTTTTTTCCAAAGTAACTAAAAAAAAATTTTTTTTCCAAAGTAACTAAAAACATATTTTTTTTTCCAAAGTAACTAAAAAAATATTTTTTTTTCCAAAGTAACTAAAAAAAAAAAAAAATTTCCAAAGTAACTAAAAAATTTTTTTTTTTTCCCAAAGTAACTAAAAAAATATTTTTTTTTCCAAAGTAACTAAAAAATTATTTTTTTTCCAAAGTAATTAAAAAAAAAAAAAATTTCCAAAGTAACTAAATTTTTTTTTTTTTTCCAAAGTAACTAAAAAAATACTTTTTTTTCCCAAAGTAACTAAAAAATTTTTTTTTTTTCCAAAGTAACTAAAAAAATATTTTTTTTTCCAAAGTAACTAAAAAAATATTTTTTTTTCCAAAGTAACTAAAAAAATATTTTTTTTTCCAAAGTAACTAAAAAAATACTTTTTTTTCCCAAAGTAACTAAAAAAAATTTTTTTTTTCCAAAGTAACTAAAAAAATATTTTTTTTTCCAAAGTAACTAAAAAAATATTTTTTTTTCCAAAGTAACTAAAAAAATATTTTTTTTTCCAAAGTAACTAAAAAAATATTTTTTTTTCCAAAGTAACTAAAAAATTTTTTTTTTTTCCAAAGTAACTAAAAAAATTTTTTTTTTCCCAAAGTAACTAAAAAAATATTTTTTTTTCCAAAGTAACTAAAAAATTATTTTTTTTCCAAAGTAATTAAAAAAAAAAAAAAATTTCCAAAGTAACTAAATTTTTTTTTTTTTTCCAAAGTAACTAAAAAAATACTTTTTTTTCCCAAAGTAACTAAATTTTTTTTTTTTTTTCCAAAGTAACTAAAAAAATATTTTTTTTTCCAAAGTAACTAAAAAAATATTTTTTTTTCCAAAGTAACTAAAAAAATATTTTTTTTTCCAAAGTAACTAAAAAAATATTTTTTTTTCCAAAGTAACTAAAAAAATATTTTTTTTTCCAAAGTAACTAAAAAAGTATTTTTTTTTCCAAAGAAACTAAAAAAATATTTTTTTTTCCAAAGAAACTAAAAAAATATTTTTTTTTCCAAAGTAACTAAAAAAATATTTTTTTTTCCAAAGTAACTAAAAAATTTTTTTTTTTCCAAAGTAACTAAAAAAATATTTTTTTTTCCAAAGAAACTAAAAAAATATTTTTTTTTCCAAAGTAACTAAAAAAAATTTTTTTTTTCCAAAGAAACTAAAAAAATATTTTTTTTTCCAAAGTAACTAAAAAAATATTTTTTTTTCCAAAGTAACTAAAAAAATATTTTTTTTCCAAAGTAACTAAAAAAATATTTTTTTTTCCAAAGAAACTAAAAAAATATTTTTTTTTCCAAAGTAACTAAAAAAAAATTTTTTTTTCCAAAGAAACTAAAAAAATATTTTTTTTTCCAAAGTAACTAAAAAAATTTTTTTTTTCCAAAGTAACTAAAAAAATATTTTTTTTTCCAAAGTAACTAAAAAAATATTTTTTTTTCCAAAGTAACTAAAAAAAAAAAAAAATTTCCAAAGTAACTAAAAAAATTTTTTTTTTCCCAAAGTAACTAAAAAAATATTTTTTTTTCCAAAGTAACTAAAAAATTATTTTTTTTCCAAAGTAATTAAAAAAAAAAAAAAAATTCCAAAGTAACTAAATTTTTTTTTTTTTTTCCAAAGTAACTAAAAAAATACTTTTTTTTCCCAAAGTAACTAAAAATTTTTTTTTTTTTCCAAAGTAACTAAAAAAATATTTTTTTTTCCAAAGTAACTAAAAAAATATTTTTTTT
>NW_027635022.1:0-37846 GCF_949748355.1 Melanostigma gelatinosum
TATTTTTTTAGTTACTTTGGAAAAAAAAATATTTTTTTAGTTACTTTGGAAAAAAAAATATTTTTTTAGTTACTTTGGAAAAAAAAAATTTTTTTTAGTTACTTTGGAAAAAAAATTATTTTTTTAGTTACTTTGGAAAAAAATATTTTTTTTTAGTTACTTTGGGAAAAAAAAATAATTTTTAGTTACTTTGGAAAAAAAAATTTTTTTTAGTTACTTTGGAAAAAAAAATATTTTTTTAGTTACTTTGGAAAAAAAAATATTTTTTTAGTTACTTTGGAAAAAAAAATATTTTTTTAGTTACTTTGGAAAAAAAAATATTTTTTTAGTTACTTTGGAAAAAAAAATATTTTTTTAGTTACTTTGGAAAAAATTTTTTTTTTTTTAATTACTTTGGAAAAAAAATATATTTTTAGTTACTTTGGAAAAAAAAAAATTTTTTTAGTTACTTTGGAAAAAAATTTTTTTTTTAGTTACTTTGGAAAAAAAAATATTTTTTTAGTTACTTTGGAAAAAAAATATTTTTTTAGTTACTTTGGAAAAAAAATATTTTTTTAGTTACTTTGGAAAAAAAAATATTTTTTTAGTTACTTTGGAAAAAAAAATATTTTTTTAGTTACTTTGGAAAAAAAAAATGTTTTAGTTACTTTGGAAAAAAAAAATTGTTTTAGTTACTTTGGAAAAAAAAATATTTTTTTAGTTACTTTGGAAAAAAAAATATTTTTTTAGTTACTTTGGAAAAAAATATTTTTTTTAGTTACTTTGGAAAAAAAAATATTTTTTTAGTTTCTTTGGAAAAAAATATTTTTTTTTAGTTACTTTGGAAAAAAAAATATTTTTTTAGTTACTTTGGAAAAAAAAATATTTTTTTAGTTACTTTGGAAAAAAAAATATTTTTTTAGTTACTTTGGAAAAAAAAAAATTTTTTTAGTTACTTTGGAAAAAAAAATATTTTTTTAGTTACTTTGGAAAAAAAAATATTTTTTTAGTTACTTTGGAAAAAAAATATATTTTTTAGTTACTTTGGAAAAAAAAAATTTTTTTTAGTTTCTTTGGAAAAAAAAAAAAAATTTTAGTTACTTTGGGAAAAAAAATATTTTTTTAGTTACTTTGGAAAAAAAAATATTTTTTTAGTTACTTTGGAAAAAAAAATATGTTTTTAGTTACTTTGGAAAAAAAATATTTTTTTAGTTACTTTGGAAAAAAAATATTTTTTTAGTTACTTTGGGAAAAAAAATATTTTTTTAGTTACTTTGGAAAAAAAAATATTTTTTTAGTTACTTTGGGAAAAAAAATATTTTTTTAGTTACTTTGGAAAAAAAAATATATTTTTAGTTACTTTGGAAAAAAAAAATTTTTTTTAGTTACTTTGGAAAAAAAAAATTTTTTTTAGTTACTTTGGAAAAAAAAATTTTTTTTTAGTTTCTTTGGAAAAAAAAATATTTTTTTAGTTACTTTGGAAAAAAAAAATTTTTTTTAGTTTCTTTGGAAAAAAAATTTTTTTTTTAGTTTCTTTGGAAAAAAAAATATTTTTTTAGTTACTTTGGAAAAAAATTTTTTTTTTTAGTTACTTTGGAAAAAAAAATATTTTTTTAGTTACTTTGGAAAAAAAAATATTTTTTTAGTTACTTTGGAAAAAAAAAATTTTTTTAGTTACTTTGGAAAAAAAAATATTTTTTTAGTTACTTTGGAAAAAAAAATATTTTTTTAGTTACTTTGGAAAAAAAAATATTTTTTTAGTTACTTTGGAAAAAAAAATATTTTTTTAGTTACTTTGGGAAAAAAAAGTATTTTTTTAGTTACTTTGGAAAAAAAATAATTTTTTTAGTTACTTTGGAATTTTTTTTTTTTTTTAATTACTTTGGAAAAAAAATAATTTTTTAGTTACTTTGGAAAAAAAAAAAATTTTTTAGTTACTTTGGAAAAAAAATATTTTTTTAGTTACTTTGGAAAAAAAAATATTTTTTTAGTTACTTTGGAAAAAAAAATATTTTTTTAGTTACTTTGGAAAAAAAAATATTTTTTTAGTTACTTTGGAAAAAAAAATATTTTTTTAGTTACTTTGGAAAAAAAAAGTATTTTTTTAGTTACTTTGGAAAAAAAAAAATTTTTTTAGTTACTTTGGAAAAAAAAATATTTTTTTAGTTTCTTTGGAAAAAAAAATTTTTTTTAGTTACTTTGGAAAAAAAAAAATTTTTTTTAGTTACTTTGGAAAAACAAATTTTTTTTAGTTACTTTGGAAAAAAAAAAAAATTTTAGTTACTTTGGAAAAAAAAAAATTTTTTTAGTTACTTTGGAAAAAACAAATTTTTTTTAGTTACTTTGGAAAAAAAAATATTTTTTTAGTTTCTTTGGAAAAAAAATATTTTTTTAGTTACTTTGGAAAAAAAAAATTTTTTTTAGTTTCTTTGGAAAATTTTTTTTTTTTTTAGTTTCTTTGGAAAAAAAAATATTTTTTTAGTTACTTTGGAAAAAAAAATATTTTTTTAGTTACTTTGGAAAAAAATAATTTTTTTAGTTACTTTGGAAAAAAAAAATTTTTTTTAGTTACTTTGGAAAAAAAAATTTTTTTTAGTTACTTTGGAAAAAAAAAGTATTTTTTTAGTTACTTTGGAAAAAAAAAATTTTTTTAGTTACTTTGGAAAAAAAAAATTTTTTTTAGTTACTTTGGAAAATAAAAATTTTTTTAGTTACTTTGGAAAAAAAAAAATTTTTTTAGTTACTTTGGAAAAAAAAAAATTTTTTAGTTACTTTGGAAAAAAAAATTTTTTTTTAGTTTCTTTGGGAAAAAAAATATTTTTTTAGTTACTTTGGAAAAAAAAATATTTTTTTAGTTTCTTTGGAAAAAAAAAATTTTTTTTAGTTTCTTTGGAAAAAAAAATATTTTTTTAGTTACTTTGGAAAAAAAAAAAAATTTTTAGTTACTTTGGAAAAAAAAATATTTTTTTAGTTACTTTGGAAAAAAAAATATTTTTTTAGTTACTTTGGAAAAAAAAAATGTTTAGTTACTTTGGAAAAAAAAATATTTTTTTAGTTACTTTGGAAAAAAAAATATTTTTTTAGTTACTTTGGAAAAAAAAATATTTTTTTAGTTACTTTGGAAAAAAAAATATTTTTTTAGTTACTTTGGGAAAAAAAAGTATTTTTTTAGTTACTTTGGAAAAAAAAAAAAATTTTAGTTACTTTGGAATTTTTTTTTTTTTTTTAATTACTTTGGAAAAAAAATAATTTTTTAGTTACTTTGGAAAAAAAAATTTTTTTTAGTTACTTTGGAAAAAAAAATATTTTTTTAGTTACTTTGGAAAAAAAAATATTTTTTTAGTTACTTTGGAAAAAAAAATAATTTTTTAGTTACTTTGGAAAAAAAAATATTTTTTTAGTTACTTTGGGAAAAAAAATAATTTTTTAGTTACTTTGGAAAAAAAATATTTTTTTTAGTTACTTTGGAAAAAAAAATATTTTTTTAGTTACTTTGGAAAAAAAAATATTTTTTTAGTTACTTTGGAAAAAAAAATATTTTTTTAGTTACTTTGGAAAAAAAATATTTTTTTTTAGTTACTTTGGAAAAAAAATATTTTTTTAGTTACTTTGGAAAAAAAAATATTTTTTTAGTTACTTTGGAAAAAAAAATATTTTTTTAGTTACTTTGGAAAAAAAAATATTTTTTTAGTTACTTTGGAAAAAAAAATATTTTTTTAGTTACTTTGGAAAAAAATATTTTTTTAGTTACTTTGGAAAAAAAAATATTTTTTTAGTTACTTTGGAAAAAAAAATATTTTTTTAGTTACTTTGGAAAAAAAAATATTTTTTTAGTTACTTTGGAAAAAAAAATTTTTTTTTAGTTACTTTGGAAAAAAAAATATTTTTTTAGTTACTTTGGAAAAAAAAATATTTTTTTAGTTACTTTGGAAAAAAAAATATTTTTTTAGTTACTTTGGAAAAAAAAATATTTTTTTAGTTTCTTTGGAAAAAAAAATAATTTTTTAGTTACTTTGGAAAAAAAAATTTTTTTTAGTTACTTTGGAAAAAAAAATATTTTTTTAGTTACTTTGGAAAAAAAAAAAATTTTTTAGTTTCTTTGGAAAAAAAAAAAATTTTTTAGTTACTTTGGAAAAAAAAATATTTTTTTAGTTTCTTTGGAAAAAAAAATATTTTTTTAGTTACTTTGGAAAAAAAAATATTTTTTTAGTTACTTTGGAAAAAAAAATATTTTTTTAGTTTCTTTGGAAAAAAATATATATATTTTTAGTTACTTTGGAAAAAAAAATATTTTTTTAGTTTCTTTGGAAAAAAAAATAATTTTTTAGTTACTTTGGAAAAAAAAATATTTTTTTAGTTTCTTTGGAAAAAAAAATAATTTTTTAGTTACTTTGGAAAAAAAAATATTTTTTTAGTTTCTTTGGAAAAAAAAATATTTTTTTAGTTACTTTGGAAAAAAAAATATTTTTTTAGTTACTTTGGAAAAAAAAATATTTTTTTAGTTACTTTGGAAAAAAAATATTTTTTTAGTTACTTTGGAAAAAATTTACTTTTTTAGTTACTTTGGAAAAAAAAATATTTTTTTAGTTACTTTGGAAAAAAAAATATTTTTTTAGTTTCTTTGGAAAAAAAAAATTTTTTTAGTTACTTTGGAAAAAAAAATATTTTTTTAGTTTCTTTGGAAAAAAAAATATTTTTTTAGTTACTTTGGAAAAAAAAATATTTTTTTAGTTACTTTGGAAAAAAAAATATTTTTTTAGTTTCTTTGGAAAAAAATATATATATTTTTAGTTACTTTGGAAAAAAAAATATATTTTTAGTTTCTTTGGAAAAAAAAATAATTTTTTAGTTACTTTGGAAAAAAAAATATTTTTTTAGTTTCTTTGGAAAAAAAAATAATTTTTTAGTTACTTTGGAAAAAAAAATATTTTTTTAGTTTCTTTGGAAAAAAAAATATTTTTTTAGTTACTTTGGAAAAAAAATATTTTTTTAGTTACTTTGGAAAAAAAAATATTTTTTTAGTTACTTTGGAAAAAAAAATATTTTTTTAGTTACTTTGGAAAAAAAAATATTTTTTTAGTTACTTTGGGAAAAAAAAGTATTTTTTTAGTTACTTTGGAAAAAAAAAAAAATTTTAGTTACTTTGGAATTTTTTTTTTTTTTTTAATTACTTTGGAAAAAAAATAATTTTTTAGTTACTTTGGAAAAAAAAATTTTTTTTAGTTACTTTGGAAAAAAAAATATTTTTTTAGTTACTTTGGAAAAAAAAATATTTTTTTAGTTACTTTGGAAAAAAAAATAATTTTTTAGTTACTTTGGAAAAAAAAATATTTTTTTAGTTACTTTGGGAAAAAAAATAATTTTTTAGTTACTTTGGAAAAAAAATATTTTTTTTAGTTACTTTGGAAAAAAAAATATTTTTTTAGTTACTTTGGAAAAAAAAATATTTTTTTAGTTACTTTGGAAAAAAAAATATTTTTTTAGTTACTTTGGAAAAAAAATATTTTTTTTTAGTTACTTTGGAAAAAAAATATTTTTTTAGTTACTTTGGAAAAAAAAATATTTTTTTAGTTACTTTGGAAAAAAAAATATTTTTTTAGTTACTTTGGAAAAAAAAATATTTTTTTAGTTACTTTGGAAAAAAAAATATTTTTTTAGTTACTTTGGAAAAAAATATTTTTTTAGTTACTTTGGAAAAAAAAATATTTTTTTAGTTACTTTGGAAAAAAAAATATTTTTTTAGTTACTTTGGAAAAAAAAATATTTTTTTAGTTACTTTGGAAAAAAAAATTTTTTTTTAGTTACTTTGGAAAAAAAAATATTTTTTTAGTTACTTTGGAAAAAAAAATATTTTTTTAGTTACTTTGGAAAAAAAAATATTTTTTTAGTTACTTTGGAAAAAAAAATATTTTTTTAGTTTCTTTGGAAAAAAAAATAATTTTTTAGTTACTTTGGAAAAAAAAATTTTTTTTAGTTACTTTGGAAAAAAAAATATTTTTTTAGTTACTTTGGAAAAAAAAAAATTTTTTTAGTTTCTTTGGAAAAAAAAAAAAATTTTTAGTTACTTTGGAAAAAAAAATATTTTTTTAGTTTCTTTGGAAAAAAAAATATTTTTTTAGTTACTTTGGAAAAAAAAATATTTTTTTAGTTACTTTGGAAAAAAAAATATTTTTTTAGTTTCTTTGGAAAAAAATATATATATTTTTAGTTACTTTGGAAAAAAAAATATTTTTTTAGTTTCTTTGGAAAAAAAAATAATTTTTTAGTTACTTTGGAAAAAAAAATATTTTTTTAGTTTCTTTGGAAAAAAAAATAATTTTTTAGTTACTTTGGAAAAAAAAATATTTTTTTAGTTTCTTTGGAAAAAAAAATATTTTTTTAGTTACTTTGGAAAAAAAAATATTTTTTTAGTTACTTTGGAAAAAAAAATATTTTTTTAGTTACTTTGGAAAAAAAATATTTTTTTAGTTACTTTGGAAAAAATTTACTTTTTTAGTTACTTTGGAAAAAAAAATATTTTTTTAGTTACTTTGGAAAAAAAAATATTTTTTTAGTTTCTTTGGAAAAAAAAAATTTTTTTAGTTACTTTGGAAAAAAAAATATTTTTTTAGTTTCTTTGGAAAAAAAATATTTTTTTAGTTACTTTGGAAAAAAAAATATTTTTTTAGTTACTTTGGAAAAAAAAATATTTTTTAGTTTCTTTGGAAAAAAATATATATATTTTTAGTTACTTTGGAAAAAAAAATATTTTTTTAGTTTCTTTGGAAAAAAAAATAATTTTTTAGTTACTTTGGAAAAAAAAATATTTTTTTAGTTCTTTGGAAAAAAAAATAATTTTTTAGTTACTTTGGAAAAAAAAATATTTTTTTAGTTTCTTTGGAAAAAAAAATATTTTTTTAGTTACTTTGGAAAAAAAAATATTTTTTTAGTTACTTTGGAAAAAAAAATATTTTTTTAGTTACTTTGGAAAAAAAATATTTTTTTAGTTACTTTGGAAAAAATTTACTTTTTTAGTTACTTTGGAAAAAAAAATATTTTTTTAGTTACTTTGGAAAAAAAAATATTTTTTTAGTTACTTTGGAAAAAAAAATATTTTTTTAGTTACTTTGGAAAAAAAAATATTTTTTTAGTTACTTTGGAAAAAAAATATTTTTTTTTAGTTACTTTGGAAAAAAAATATTTTTTTAGTTACTTTGGAAAAAAAAATATTTTTTTAGTTACTTTGGAAAAAAAAATATTTTTTTAGTTACTTTGGAAAAAAAAATATTTTTTTAGTTACTTTGGAAAAAAAAATATTTTTTTAGTTACTTTGGAAAAAAAAATATTTTTTTAGTTACTTTGGAAAAAAAAATATTTTTTTAGTTACTTTGGAAAAAAATATTTTTTTAGTTACTTTGGAAAAAAAAATATTTTTTTAGTTACTTTGGAAAAAAAAATATTTTTTTAGTTACTTTGGAAAAAAAAATATTTTTTTAGTTACTTTGGAAAAAAAAAATTTTTTTTAGTTACTTTGGAAAAAAAAATATTTTTTTAGTTACTTTGGAAAAAAAAATATTTTTTTAGTTACTTTGGAAAAAAAAATATTTTTTTAGTTACTTTGGAAAAAAATATTTTTTTAGTTACTTTGGAAAAAAAAATATTTTTTTAGTTACTTTGGAAAAAAAAATATTTTTTTAGTTACTTTGGAAAAAAAAATATTTTTTTAGTTACTTTGGAAAAAAAAATATTTTTTTAGTTACTTTGGAAAAAAAATATTTTTTTTTAGTTACTTTGGAAAAAAAATATTTTTTTAGTTACTTTGGAAAAAAAAATATTTTTTTAGTTACTTTGGAAAAAAAAATATTTTTTTAGTTACTTTGGAAAAAAAAATATTTTTTTAGTTACTTTGGAAAAAAAAATATTTTTTTAGTTACTTTGGAAAAAAATATTTTTTTAGTTACTTTGGAAAAAAAAATATTTTTTTAGTTACTTTGGAAAAAAAAATATTTTTTTAGTTACTTTGGAAAAAAAAATATTTTTTTAGTTACTTTGGAAAAAAAAAATTTTTTTTAGTTACTTTGGAAAAAAAAATATTTTTTTAGTTACTTTGGAAAAAAAAATATTTTTTTAGTTACTTTGGAAAAAAAAATATTTTTTTAGTTACTTTGGAAAAAAAAATATTTTTTTAGTTTCTTTGGAAAAAAAAATAATTTTTTAGTTACTTTGGAAAAAAAAAATTTTTTTAGTTACTTTGGAAAAAAAAATATTTTTTTAGTTACTTTGGAAAAAAAAATTTTTTTTTAGTTTCTTTGGAAAAAAAAAAAATTTTTTAGTTACTTTGGAAAAAAAAATATTTTTTTAGTTTCTTTGGAAAAAAAAATATTTTTTTAGTTACTTTGGAAAAAAAAATATTTTTTTAGTTACTTTGGAAAAAAAAATATTTTTTTAGTTTCTTTGGAAAAAAATATATATATTTTTAGTTACTTTGGAAAAAAAAATATTTTTTTAGTTTCTTTGGAAAAAAAAATAATTTTTTAGTTACTTTGGAAAAAAAAATATTTTTTTAGTTTCTTTGGAAAAAAAAATAATTTTTTAGTTACTTTGGAAAAAAAAATATTTTTTTAGTTTCTTTGGAAAAAAAAATATTTTTTTAGTTACTTTGGAAAAAAAAATATTTTTTTAGTTACTTTGGAAAAAAAAATATTTTTTTAGTTACTTTGGAAAAAAAATATTTTTTTAGTTACTTTGGAAAAAATTTACTTTTTTAGTTACTTTGGAAAAAAAAATATTTTTTTAGTTACTTTGGAAAAAAAAATATTTTTTTAGTTTCTTTGGAAAAAAAAAATTTTTTTTAGTTACTTTGGAAAAAAAAATATTTTTTTAGTTTCTTTGGAAAAAAAAATATTTTTTTAGTTACTTTGGAAAAAAAAATATTTTTTTAGTTACTTTGGAAAAAAAAATATTTTTTTAGTTTCTTTGGAAAAAAATATATATATTTTTAGTTACTTTGGAAAAAAAAATATTTTTTTAGTTTCTTTGGAAAAAAAAATAATTTTTTAGTTACTTTGGAAAAAAAAATATTTTTTTAGTTTCTTTGGAAAAAAAAATAATTTTTTAGTTACTTTGGAAAAAAAAATATTTTTTTAGTTTCTTTGGAAAAAAAAATATTTTTTTAGTTACTTTGGAAAAAAAAATATTTTTTTAGTTACTTTGGAAAAAAAAATATTTTTTTAGTTACTTTGGAAAAAAAATATTTTTTTAGTTACTTTGGAAAAAATTTACTTTTTTAGTTACTTTGGAAAAAAAAATATTTTTTTAGTTACTTTGGAAAAAAAAATATTTTTTTAGTTACTTTGGAAAAAAAAATATTTTTTTAGTTACTTTGGAAAAAAAAATATTTTTTTAGTTACTTTGGAAAAAAAATATTTTTTTTTAGTTACTTTGGAAAAAAAATATTTTTTTAGTTACTTTGGAAAAAAAAATATTTTTTTAGTTACTTTGGAAAAAAAAATATTTTTTTAGTTACTTTGGAAAAAAAAATATTTTTTTAGTTACTTTGGAAAAAAAAATATTTTTTTAGTTACTTTGGAAAAAAAAATATTTTTTTAGTTACTTTGGAAAAAAAAATATTTTTTTAGTTACTTTGGAAAAAAATATTTTTTTAGTTACTTTGGAAAAAAAAATATTTTTTTAGTTACTTTGGAAAAAAAAATATTTTTTTAGTTACTTTGGAAAAAAAAATATTTTTTTAGTTACTTTGGAAAAAAAAAATTTTTTTTAGTTACTTTGGAAAAAAAATATTTTTTTAGTTACTTTGGAAAAAAAAATATTTTTTTAGTTACTTTGGAAAAAAAAATATTTTTTTAGTTACTTTGGAAAAAAATATTTTTTTAGTTACTTTGGAAAAAAAAATATTTTTTTAGTTACTTTGGAAAAAAAAATATTTTTTTAGTTACTTTGGAAAAAAAAATATTTTTTTAGTTACTTTGGAAAAAAAAAATTTTTTTTAGTTACTTTGGAAAAAAAAATATTTTTTTAGTTACTTTGGAAAAAAAAATATTTTTTTAGTTACTTTGGAAAAAAAAATATTTTTTTAGTTACTTTGGAAAAAAAAATATTTTTTTAGTTTCTTTGGAAAAAAAAATAATTTTTTAGTTACTTTGGAAAAAAAAAATTTTTTTAGTTACTTTGGAAAAAAAAATATTTTTTTAGTTACTTTGGAAAAAAAAAATTTTTTTTAGTTTCTTTGGAAAAAAAAAAATTTTTTTAGTTACTTTGGAAAAAAAAATATTTTTTTAGTTTCTTTGGAAAAAAAAATATTTTTTTAGTTACTTTGGAAAAAAAAATATTTTTTTAGTTACTTTGGAAAAAAAAATATTTTTTTAGTTTCTTTGGAAAAAAATATATATATTTTTAGTTACTTTGGAAAAAAAAATATTTTTTTAGTTTCTTTGGAAAAAAAAATAATTTTTTAGTTACTTTGGAAAAAAAAATATTTTTTTAGTTTCTTTGGAAAAAAAAATAATTTTTTAGTTACTTTGGAAAAAAAAATATTTTTTTAGTTTCTTTGGAAAAAAAAATATTTTTTTAGTTACTTTGGAAAAAAAAATATTTTTTTAGTTACTTTGGAAAAAAAAATATTTTTTTAGTTACTTTGGAAAAAAAATATTTTTTTAGTTACTTTGGAAAAAATTTACTTTTTTAGTTACTTTGGAAAAAAAAATATTTTTTTAGTTACTTTGGAAAAAAAAATATTTTTTTAGTTTCTTTGGAAAAAAAAAAATTTTTTTAGTTACTTTGGAAAAAAAAATATTTTTTTAGTTTCTTTGGAAAAAAAAATATTTTTTTAGTTACTTTGGAAAAAAAAATATTTTTTTAGTTACTTTGGAAAAAAAAATATTTTTTTAGTTTCTTTGGAAAAAAATATATATATTTTTAGTTACTTTGGAAAAAAAAATATTTTTTTAGTTTCTTTGGAAAAAAAAATAATTTTTTAGTTACTTTGGAAAAAAAAATATTTTTTTAGTTTCTTTGGAAAAAAAAATAATTTTTTAGTTACTTTGGAAAAAAAAATATTTTTTTAGTTTCTTTGGAAAAAAAAATATTTTTTTAGTTACTTTGGAAAAAAAAATATTTTTTTAGTTACTTTGGAAAAAAAAATATTTTTTTAGTTACTTTGGAAAAAAAATATTTTTTTAGTTACTTTGGAAAAAATTTACTTTTTTAGTTACTTTGGAAAAAAAAATATTTTTTTAGTTACTTTGGAAAAAAAAATATTTTTTTAGTTACTTTGGGAAAAAAATTATTTTTTTAGTTACTTTGGAAAAAAAATTATTTTTTTAGTTACTTTGGAAAAAAATATATATTTTTAGTTACTTTGGAAAAAAAAGTATTTTTTTAGTTACTTTGGAAAAAAAAATTTTTTTTAGTTACTTTGGAAAAAAAAATATTTTTTTAGTTTCTTTGGAAAAAAAAATATTTTTTTAGTTACTTTGGAAAAAAAAATTTTTTTTTAGTTACTTTGGGAAAAAAAATATTTTTTTAGTTACTTTGGAAAAAAAAAAATTTTTTTAGTTACTTTGGAAAAAAAAAATTTTTTTTAGTTACTTTGGAAAAAAAAAATTTTTTTAGTTACTTTGGAAAAAAAAATTTTTTTTTAGTTTCTTTGGAAAAAAAAATATTTTTTTAGTTACTTTGGAAAAAAAAATATTTTTTTAGTTTCTTTGGAAATTTTTTTTTTTTTTTAGTTTCTTTGGAAAAAAAAATATTTTTTTAGTTACTTTGGAAAAAAATATATTTTTTTAGTTACTTTGGAAAAAAAAATATTTTTTTAGTTACTTTGGAAAAAAAAATATTTTTTTAGTTACTTTGGAAAAAAAAAATTTTTTTTAGTTACTTTGGAAAAAAAAAGTTTTTTTAGTTTCTTTGGAAAAAAAAATATTTTTTTAGTTACTTTGGAAAAAAAAATATTTTTTTAGTTTCTTTGGAAAAAAAAATATTTTTTTAGTTACTTTGGAAAAAAAAATATTTTTTTAGTTACTTTGGAAAAAAAAATAATTTTTTAGTTACTTTGGAAAAAAAAAAAAATTTTTAGTTACTTTGGAAAAAAAAAATTTTTTTAGTTACTTTGGAAAAAAAAATATTTTTTTAGTTTCTTTGGAAAAAAAAATATTTTTTTAGTTACTTTGGAAAAAAAAATATTTTTTTAGTTACTTTGGAAAAAAAAATAAATTTTTAGTTACTTTGGAAAAAAAAAATTTTTTTAGTTACTTTGGAAAAAAAAAAATTTTTTTAGTTACTTTGGAAAAAAAAATATTTTTTTAGTTACTTTGGAAAAAAAATAATTTTTTAGTTACTTTGGAAAAAAATATATTTTTTTAGTTACTTTGGGAAAAAAAAATAATTTTTTAGTTACTTTGGAAAAAAATTATTTTTTTTAGTTACTTTGGAAAAAAAAATATTTTTTTAGTTTCTTTGGAAAAAAAAATATTTTTTTAGTTACTTTGGAAAAAAAAAAATTGTTTTAGTTACTTTGGAAAAAAAAATATTTTTTTAGTTACTTTGGAAAAAAAAAATTTTTTTTAGTTACTTTGGAAAAAAAAAAATTTTTTTTAGTTACTTTGGAAAAAAAAATTTTTTTTAGTTACTTTGGAAAAAAAAATATTTTTTTAGTTTCTTTGGAAAAAAAAATATTTTTTTAGTTACTTTGGAAAAAAAAATATTTTTTTAGTTTCTTTGGAAAAATTTTTTTTTTTTTAGTTTCTTTGGAAAAAAAAATATTTTTTTAGTTACTTTGGAAAAAAATATATTTTTTTAGTTACTTTGGAAAAAAAAATATTTTTTTAGTTACTTTGGAAAAAAATATATTTTTTTAGTTACTTTGGAAAAAAAAATATTTTTTTAGTTACTTTGGAAAAAAAAAATTTTTTTAGTTACTTTGGAAAAAAAAATATTTTTTTAGTTACTTTGGAAAAAAAAATATTTTTTTAGTTACTTTGGAAAAAAAAATATTTTTTTAGTTACTTTGGAAAAAAAAATATTTTTTTAGTTACTTTGGAAAAAAAAATATTTTTTTAGTTACTTTGGAAAAAAAAATATTTTTTTAGTTACTTTGGAAAAAAATTTATTTTTTTAGTTACTTTGGAAAAAAAAATATTTTTTTAGTTACTTTGGAAAAAAATATATATTTTTAGTTACTTTGGAAAAAAAAAGTATTTTTTTAGTTACTTTGGAAAAAAAAATATTTTTTTAGTTACTTTGGAAAAAAAAAAATTTTTTTAGTTACTTTGGAAAAAAAAATTTTTTTTAGTTACTTTGGAAAAAAAAAATTTTTTTTAGTTACTTTGGAAAAAAAAAAAATTTTTGTTACTTTGGAAAAAAAAATTTTTTTTTAGTTTCTTTGGAAAAAAAAATATTTTTTTAGTTACTTTGGAAAAAAAAATATTTTTTTAGTTTCTTTGGAAAAAAAAATTTTTTTTTAGTTTCTTTGGAAAAAAAAATATTTTTTTAGTTACTTTGGAAAAAAAAATATTTTTTTAGTTACTTTGGAAAAAAAAAAAATTTTTTAGTTACTTTGGAAAAAAAAAAAAATTTTTAGTTACTTTGGAAAAAAAAAAAATTTTTTTAGTTACTTTGGAAAAAAAAATATTTTTTTAGTTACTTTGGAAAAAATAATAATTTTTTAGTTACTTTGGAAAAAAAAAAATTTTTTTAGTTACTTTGGGAAAAAAAAATTTTTTTAGTTACTTTGGAAAAAAAAATATTTTTTTAGTTTCTTTGGAAAAAAAAATATTTTTTTAGTTACTTTGGAAAAAAAAAATTTTTTTAGTTACTTTGGAAAAAAAAATATTTTTTTAGTTACTTTGGAAAAAAAAAAATTTTTTTAGTTACTTTGGAAAAAAAAAATTTTTTTTAGTTACTTTGGAAAAAAAAAAAAATTTTAGTTACTTTGGAAAAAAAAATATTTTTTTAGTTTCTTTGGGAAAAAAAATATTTTTTTAGTTACTTTGGAAAAAAAAATATTTTTTTAGTTTCTTTGGAAAAAATTTTTTGTTTTTAGTTTCTTTGGAAAAAAAAATATTTTTTTAGTTACTTTGGAAAAAAATATATTTTTTTAGTTATTTTGGAAAAAAAAATATTTTTTTAGTTACTTTGGAAAAAAAAATATTTTTTTAGTTACTTTGGAAAAAAAAATATTTTTTTAGTTACTTTGGAAAAAAAATATTTTTTTAGTTACTTTGGAAAAAAAAATATTTTTTTAGTTACTTTGGAAAAAAAAATATTTTTTTAGTTACTTTGGAAAAAAAAATATTTTTTTAGTTACTTTGGAAAAAAAAAATTTTTTTTAGTTACTTTGGAAAAAAAAATATTTTTTTAGTTACTTTGGAAAAAAAAATATTTTTTTAGTTACTTTGGAAAAAAAATTATTTTTTTAGTTACTTTGGAAAAAAAAATATTTTTTTAGTTACTTTGGAAAAAAATATATATTTTTAGTTACTTTGGAAAAAAAAAGTATTTTTTTAGTTACTTTGGAAAAAAAAATATTTTTTTAGTTACTTTGGAAAAAAAAAAAATTTTTTAGTTACTTTGGAAAAATTTTTTTTTTTTAGTTACTTTGGAAAAAAAAAAATTTTTTTAGTTACTTTGGAAAAAAAAAATTTTTTTTAGTTACTTTGGAAAAAAAAATTTTTTTTTAGTTTCTTTGGAAAAAAAAATATTTTTTTAGTTACTTTGGAAAAAAAAAATTTTTTTTAGTTTCTTTGGAAAAAAAAAATTTTTTTTAGTTTCTTTGGAAAAAAAAATATTTTTTTAGTTACTTTGGAAAAAAATTTTTTTTTTTAGTTACTTTGGAAAAAAAAATATTTTTTTAGTTACTTTGGAAAAAAAAATATTTTTTTAGTTACTTTGGAAAAAAAAAAATTTTTTAGTTACTTTGGAAAAAAAAATATTTTTTTAGTTACTTTGGAAAAAAAAATATTTTTTTAGTTACTTTGGAAAAAAAAATATTTTTTTAGTTACTTTGGAAAAAAAAATATTTTTTTAGTTACTTTGGGAAAAAAAAGTATTTTTTTAGTTACTTTGGAAAAAAAAAAATTTTTTTAGTTACTTTGGAATTTTTTTTTTTTTTTTAATTACTTTGGAAAAAAAATATTTTTTTAGTTACTTTGGAAAAAAAAAATTTTTTTAGTTACTTTGGAAAAAAAAAATTTTTTTTAGTTACTTTGGAAAAAAAATATTTTTTTAGTTACTTTGGAAAAAAAAATAATTTTTTAGTTACTTTGGAAAAAAAATATTTTTTTAGTTACTTTGGGAAAAAAAAATTTTTTTAGTTACTTTGGAAAAAAATTATTTTTTTTAGTTACTTTGGAAAAAAAAATATTTTTTTAGTTTCTTTGGAAAAAAAAAAAATTTTTTAGTTACTTTGGAAAAAAAAAAAATTTTTTAGTTACTTTGGAAAAAAAAATTTTTTTTAGTTACTTTGGAAAAAAAAAAAAAAATGTTAGTTACTTTGGAAAAAAAAAAAATTTTTTAGTTTCTTTGGAAAAAAAAATATTTTTTTAGTTACTTTGGAAAAAAAAATATTTTTTTAGTTTCTTTGGAAATTTTTTTTTTTTTTTAGTTTCTTTGGAAAAAAAAATATTTTTTTAGTTACTTTGGAAAAAAAAATATTTTTTTAGTTACTTTGGAAAAAAAAATATTTTTTTAGTTACTTTGGAAAAAATAATATTTTTTTAGTTACTTTGGAAAAAAAAATATTTTTTTAGTTACTTTGGAAAAAAAATATTTTTTTAGTTACTTTGGAAAAAAAAATATTTTTTTAGTTACTTTGGAAAAAAAAATATTTTTTTAGTTACTTTGGAAAAAAAAATATTTTTTTAGTTACTTTGGAAAAAAAAATATTTTTTTAGTTACTTTGGGAAAAAAAATATTTTTTTAGTTACTTTGGAAAAAAAAATATTTTTTTAGTTACTTTGGAAAAAAAATATTTTTTTAGTTACTTTGGAAAAAAAAATATTTTTTTAGTTACTTTGGAAAAAAAAATATTTTTTTAGTTACTTTGGAAAAAAAAATATTTTTTTAGTTACTTTGGAAAAAAAATTATTTTTTTAGTTACTTTGGAAAAAAATATATTTGTTTAGTTACTTTGGAAAAAAAAATATATTTTTAGTTACTTTGGAAAAAAAAAGTATTTTTTTAGTTACTTTGGGAAAAAAAATATTTTTTTAGTTACTTTGGAAAAAAAAATATTTTTTTAGTTTCTTTGGAAAAAAATATTTTTTTAGTTACTTTGGAAAAAAAAAATTTTTTTTAGTTACTTTGGAAAAACAAATTTTTTTTAGTTACTTTGGAAAAAAAAAAAATTTTTTAGTTACTTTGGAAAAAAAAAATTTTTTTAGTTACTTTGGAAAAAACAAATTTTTTTTAGTTACTTTGGAAAAACAAATATTTTTTTAGTTTCTTTGGAAAAAAAAATATTTTTTTAGTTACTTTGGAAAAAAAAAATTTTTTTTAGTTTCTTTGGAAATTTTTTTTTTTTTTTAGTTTCTTTGGAAAAAAAAATATTTTTTTAGTTACTTTGGAAAAAAAAATATTTTTTTAGTTACTTTGGAAAAAAATAATTTTTTTAGTTACTTTGGAAAAAAAAATTTTTTTTTAGTTACTTTGGAAAAAAAAAATTTTTTTAGTTACTTTGGAAAAAAAAAGTATTTTTTTAGTTACTTTGGAAAAAAAAATTTTTTTTAGTTACTTTGGAAAAAAAAAAATTTTTTTAGTTACTTTGGAAAAAAAAAAATTTTTTAGTTACTTTGGAAAAAAAAATTTTTTTTTAGTTACTTTGGAAAAAAAATTTTTTTTTAGTTACTTTGGAAAAAAAATTTTTTTTTTAGTTTCTTTGGAAAAAAAAATATTTTTTTAGTTACTTTGGAAAAAAAAATATTTTTTTAGTTTCTTTGGAAAAAAAAATTTTTTTTTAGTTTCTTTGGAAAAAAAAATATTTTTTTAGTTACTTTGGAAAAAAAAAAAATTTTTTAGTTACTTTGGAAAAAAAAATATTTTTTTAGTTACTTTGGAAAAAAAAATTTTTTTTAGTTACTTTGGAAAAAAAAAAATGTTTAGTTACTTTGGAAAAAAAAATATTTTTTTAGTTACTTTGGAAAAAAAAATATTTTTTTAGTTACTTTGGAAAAAAAAATATTTTTTTAGTTACTTTGGAAAAAAAAATATTTTTTTAGTTACTTTGGGGAAAAAAAGTATTTTTTTAGTTACTTTGGAAAAAAAAAAAAATTTTAGTTACTTTGGAATTTTTTTTTTTTTTTTAATTACTTTGGAAAAAAAATAATTTTTTAGTTACTTTGGAAAAAAATAAAATTTTTGTTACTTTGGAAAAAAAATTTTTTTTAGTTACTTTGGAAAAAAAAAAAAATTTTGTTACTTTGGAAAAAAAATTTTTTTTTTAGTTTCTTTGGAAAAAAAAATATTTTTTTAGTTACTTTGGAAAAAAAAATATTTTTTTAGTTTCTTTGGAAAAAAAAATTTTTTTTTAGTTTCTTTGGAAAAAAAAATATTTTTTTAGTTACTTTGGAAAAAAAAATATTTTTTTAGTTACTTTGGAAAAAAAAAAAATTTTTTAGTTACTTTGGAAAAAAAAAAAATTTTTTAGTTACTTTGGAAAAAAAAAAAATTTTTTTAGTTACTTTGGAAAAAAAAATATTTTTTTAGTTACTTTGGAAAAAATAATAATTTTTTAGTTACTTTGGAAAAAAAAATATTTTTTTAGTTACTTTGGGAAAAAAAAAATTTTTTTAGTTACTTTGGAAAAAAAAATATTTTTTTAGTTTCTTTGGAAAAAAAAATATTTTTTTAGTTACTTTGGAAAAAAAAATTTTTTTTAGTTACTTTGGAAAAAAAATATTTTTTTAGTTACTTTGGAAAAAAAAAAAATTTTTTAGTTACTTTGGAAAAAAATTTTTTTTTTTAGTTACTTTGGAAAAAAAAATATTTTTTTAGTTACTTTGGAAAAAAAAATATTTTTTTAGTTACTTTGGAAAAAAAAAATTTTTTTAGTTACTTTGGAAAAAAAAATATTTTTTTAGTTACTTTGGAAAAAAAAATATTTTTTTAGTTACTTTGGAAAAAAAAATATTTTTTTAGTTACTTTGGAAAAAAAAATATTTTTTTAGTTACTTTGGGAAAAAAAAGTATTTTTTTAGTTACTTTGGAAAAAAAAAAATTTTTTTAGTTACTTTGGAATTTTTTTTTTTTTTTTAATTACTTTGGAAAAAAAATATTTTTTTAGTTACTTTGGAAAAAAAAAATTTTTTTAGTTACTTTGGAAAAAAAAAATTTTTTTTAGTTACTTTGGAAAAAAAATATTTTTTTAGTTACTTTGGAAAAAAAAATAATTTTTTAGTTACTTTGGAAAAAAAATATTTTTTTAGTTACTTTGGGAAAAAAAATTTTTTTTAGTTACTTTGGAAAAAAATTATTTTTTTTAGTTACTTTGGAAAAAAAAATATTTTTTTAGTTTCTTTGGAAAAAAAAAAAATTTTTTAGTTACTTTGGAAAAAAAAAAAATTTTTTAGTTACTTTGGAAAAAAATTTTTTTTTTAGTTACTTTGGAAAAAAAAAAAAAAATTTTAGTTACTTTGGAAAAAAAAAAATTTTTTTAGTTTCTTTGGAAAAAAAAATATTTTTTTAGTTACTTTGGAAAAAAAAATATTTTTTTAGTTTCTTTGGAAATTTTTTTTTTTTTTTAGTTTCTTTGGAAAAAAAAATATTTTTTTAGTTACTTTGGAAAAAAAAATATTTTTTTAGTTACTTTGGAAAAAAAAATATTTTTTTAGTTACTTTGGAAAAAATAATATTTTTTTAGTTACTTTGGAAAAAAAAATATTTTTTTAGTTACTTTGGAAAAAAAATATTTTTTTAGTTACTTTGGAAAAAAAAATATTTTTTTAGTTACTTTGGAAAAAAAAATATTTTTTTAGTTACTTTGGAAAAAAAAATATTTTTTTAGTTACTTTGGAAAAAAAAATATTTTTTTAGTTACTTTGGGAAAAAAAATATTTTTTTAGTTACTTTGGAAAAAAAAATATTTTTTTAGTTACTTTGGAAAAAAAATATTTTTTTAGTTACTTTGGAAAAAAAAATATTTTTTTAGTTACTTTGGAAAAAAAAATATTTTTTTAGTTACTTTGGAAAAAAAAATATTTTTTTAGTTACTTTGGAAAAAAAATTATTTTTTTAGTTACTTTGGAAAAAAATATATTTGTTTAGTTACTTTGGAAAAAAAAATATATTTTTAGTTACTTTGGAAAAAAAAAGTATTTTTTTAGTTACTTTGGGAAAAAAAATATTTTTTTAGTTACTTTGGAAAAAAAAATATTTTTTTAGTTTCTTTGGAAAAAAATATTTTTTTAGTTACTTTGGAAAAAAAAAATTTTTTTTAGTTACTTTGGAAAAACAAATTTTTTTTAGTTACTTTGGAAAAAAAAAAAATTTTTTAGTTACTTTGGAAAAAAAAAAATTTTTTTAGTTACTTTGGAAAAAACAAATTTTTTTTAGTTACTTTGGAAAAACAAATATTTTTTTAGTTTCTTTGGAAAAAAAAATATTTTTTTAGTTACTTTGGAAAAAAAAATTTTTTTTTAGTTTCTTTGGAAAATTTTTTTTTTTTTAGTTTCTTTGGAAAAAAAAATATTTTTTTAGTTACTTTGGAAAAAAAAATATTTTTTTAGTTACTTTGGAAAAAAATAATTTTTTTAGTTACTTTGGAAAAAAAAATTTTTTTTTAGTTACTTTGGAAAAAAAAAATTTTTTTAGTTACTTTGGAAAAAAAAAGTATTTTTTTAGTTACTTTGGAAAAAAAAATTTTTTTTAGTTACTTTGGAAAAAAAAAAATTTTTTTAGTTACTTTGGAAAAAAAAAATTTTTTTAGTTACTTTGGAAAAAAAAATTTTTTTTTAGTTACTTTGGAAAAAAAAATTTTTTTTAGTTACTTTGGAAAAAAAAATTTTTTTTTAGTTTCTTTGGAAAAAAAAATTTTTTTTTAGTTACTTTGGAAAAAAAAATATTTTTTTAGTTTCTTTGGAAAAAAAATTTTTTTTTTAGTTTCTTTGGAAAAAAAAATATTTTTTTAGTTACTTTGGAAAAAAAAAAAATTTTTTAGTTACTTTGGAAAAAAAAATATTTTTTTAGTTACTTTGGAAAAAAAAATATTTTTTTAGTTACTTTGGAAAAAAAAAAATGTTTAGTTACTTTGGAAAAAAAAATATTTTTTTAGTTACTTTGGAAAAAAAAATATTTTTTTAGTTACTTTGGAAAAAAAAATATTTTTTTAGTTACTTTGGAAAAAAAAATATTTTTTTAGTTACTTTGGGGAAAAAAAGTATTTTTTTAGTTACTTTGGAAAAAAAAAAAATTTTAGTTACTTTGGAATTTTTTTTTTTTTTTTAATTACTTTGGAAAAAAAATAATTTTTTAGTTACTTTGGAAAAAAATAAAATTTTTGTTACTTTGGAAAAAAAATTTTTTTTAGTTACTTTGGAAAAAAAAAAATTTTTTGTTACTTTGGAAAAAAAATTTTTTTTTTAGTTTCTTTGGAAAAAAAAATATTTTTTTAGTTACTTTGGAAAAAAAAATATTTTTTTAGTTTCTTTGGAAAAAAAATTTTTTTTTTAGTTTCTTTGGAAAAAAAAATATTTTTTTAGTTACTTTGGAAAAAAAAATATTTTTTTAGTTACTTTGGAAAAAAAAAAAATTTTTTAGTTACTTTGGAAAAAAAAAAATTTTTTTAGTTACTTTGGAAAAAAAAAAAATTTTTTTAGTTACTTTGGAAAAAAAAATATTTTTTTAGTTACTTTGGAAAAAATAATAATTTTTTAGTTACTTTGGAAAAAAAAATATTTTTTTAGTTACTTTGGGAAAAAAAAAATTTTTTTAGTTACTTTGGAAAAAAAAATATTTTTTTAGTTTCTTTGGAAAAAAAAATATTTTTTTAGTTACTTTGGAAAAAAAAAATTTTTTTAGTTACTTTGGAAAAAAAAATATTTTTTTAGTTACTTTGGAAAAAAAAAATTTTTTTTAGTTACTTTGGAAAAAAAAAATTTTTTTTAGTTACTTTGGAAAAAAAAAAAAATTTTAGTTACTTTGGAAAAAAAAATATTTTTTTAGTTTCTTTGGGAAAAAAAATATTTTTTTAGTTACTTTGGAAAAAAAAATATTTTTTTAGTTTCTTTGGAAAAAAATTTTTGTTTTTAGTTTCTTTGGAAAAAAAAATATTTTTTTAGTTACTTTGGAAAAAAATATATTTTTTTAGTTATTTTGGAAAAAAAAATATTTTTTTAGTTACTTTGGAAAAAAAAATATTTTTTTAGTTACTTTGGAAAAAAAAATATTTTTTTAGTTACTTTGGAAAAAAAATATTTTTTTAGTTACTTTGGAAAAAAAAATATTTTTTTAGTTACTTTGGAAAAAAAAATATTTTTTTAGTTACTTTGGAAAAAAAAATATTTTTTTAGTTACTTTGGAAAAAAAAAATTTTTTTTAGTTACTTTGGAAAAAAAAATATTTTTTTAGTTACTTTGGAAAAAAAAATATTTTTTTAGTTACTTTGGAAAAAAAATTATTTTTTTAGTTACTTTGGAAAAAAAAATATTTTTTTAGTTACTTTGGAAAAAAATATATATTTTTAGTTACTTTGGAAAAAAAAAGTATTTTTTTAGTTACTTTGGAAAAAAAAATATTTTTTTAGTTACTTTGGAAAAAAAAAAAATTTTTTAGTTACTTTGGAAAAATTTTTTTTTTTTAGTTACTTTGGAAAAAAAAAAATTTTTTTAGTTACTTTGGAAAAAAAAAAATTTTTTTAGTTACTTTGGAAAAAAAATTTTTTTTTTAGTTTCTTTGGAAAAAAAAATATTTTTTTAGTTACTTTGGAAAAAAAAAAATTTTTTTAGTTTCTTTGGAAAAAAAAATTTTTTTTTAGTTTCTTTGGAAAAAAAAATATTTTTTTAGTTACTTTGGAAAAAAATTTTTTTTTTTAGTTACTTTGGAAAAAAAAATATTTTTTTAGTTACTTTGGAAAAAAAAATATTTTTTTAGTTACTTTGGAAAAAAAAAATTTTTTAGTTACTTTGGAAAAAAAAATAGTTTTTTAGTTACTTTGGAAAAAAAAATATTTTTTTAGTTACTTTGGAAAAAAAAATATTTTTTTAGTTACTTTGGAAAAAAAAATATTTTTTTAGTTACTTTGGGAAAAAAAAGTATTTTTTTAGTTACTTTGGAAAAAAAAAAATTTTTTTAGTTACTTTGGAATTTTTTTTTTTTTTTAATTACTTTGGAAAAAAAATATTTTTTTAGTTACTTTGGAAAAAAAAAATTTTTTTAGTTACTTTGGAAAAAAAAAATTTTTTTTAGTTACTTTGGAAAAAAAATATTTTTTTAGTTACTTTGGAAAAAAAAATAATTTTTTAGTTACTTTGGAAAAAAAATATTTTTTTAGTTACTTTGGGAAAAAAAAATTTTTTTAGTTACTTTGGAAAAAAATTATTTTTTTTAGTTACTTTGGAAAAAAAAATATTTTTTTAGTTTCTTTGGAAAAAAAAAAAATTTTTTAGTTACTTTGGAAAAAAAAAAAATTTTTTAGTTACTTTGGAAAAAAAATTTTTTTTTAGTTACTTTGGAAAAAAAAAAAAAAATTTTAGTTACTTTGGAAAAAAAAAAAATTTTTTAGTTTCTTTGGAAAAAAAAATATTTTTTTAGTTACTTTGGAAAAAAAAATATTTTTTTAGTTTCTTTGGAAATTTTTTTTTTTTTTTAGTTTCTTTGGAAAAAAAAATATTTTTTTAGTTACTTTGGAAAAAAAAATATTTTTTTAGTTACTTTGGAAAAAAAAAAATTTTTTTAGTTACTTTGGAAAAAAAATATTTTTTTAGTTTCTTTGGAAAAAAAAAAAAATTTTTAGTTACTTTGGAAAAAAAAAAAATTTTTTAGCTACTTTGGAAAAAAAAATTTTTTTTAGTTACTTTGGAAAAAAAAAAAAAAATTTTAGTTACTTTGGAAAAAAAAAATTTTTTTTAGTTTCTTTGGAAAAAAAAATATTTTTTTAGTTACTTTGGAAAAAAAAATATTTTTTTAGTTTCTTTGGAAATTTTTTTTTTTTTTTAGTTTCTTTGGAAAAAAAAATATTTTTTTAGTTACTTTGGAAAAAAAAATATTTTTTTAGTTACTTTGGAAAAAAAAATATTTTTTTAGTTACTTTGGAAAAAATAATATTTTTTTAGTTACTTTGGAAAAAAAAATATTTTTTTAGTTACTTTGGAAAAAAAATATTTTTTTAGTTACTTTGGAAAAAAAATATTTTTTTAGTTACTTTGGAAAAAAAAATATTTTTTTAGTTACTTTGGAAAAAAAAATATTTTTTTAGTTACTTTGGAAAAAAAAATATTTTTTTAGTTACTTTGGGAAAAAAAATATTTTTTTAGTTACTTTGGAAAAAAAAATATTTTTTTAGTTACTTTGGAAAAAAAATATTTTTTTAGTTACTTTGGAAAAAAAAATATTTTTTTAGTTACTTTGGAAAAAAAAATATTTTTTTAGTTACTTTGGAAAAAAAAATATTTTTTTAGTTACTTTGGAAAAAAAATTATTTTTTTAGTTACTTTGGAAAAAAATATATTTGTTTAGTTACTTTGGAAAAAAAAATATATTTTTAGTTACTTTGGAAAAAAAAAGTATTTTTTTAGTTACTTTGGGAAAAAAAATATTTTTTTAGTTACTTTGGAAAAAAAAATATTTTTTTAGTTTCTTTGGAAAAAAATATTTTTTTAGTTACTTTGGAAAAAAAAAATTTTTTTTAGTTACTTTGGAAAAACAAATTTTTTTTAGTTACTTTGGAAAAAAAAAAAATTTTTTAGTTACTTTGGAAAAAAAAAAATTTTTTTAGTTACTTTGGAAAAAACAAATTTTTTTTAGTTACTTTGGAAAAACAAATATTTTTTTAGTTTCTTTGGAAAAAAAAATATTTTTTTAGTTACTTTGGAAAAAAAAATTTTTTTTTAGTTTCTTTGGAAAATTTTTTTTTTTTTTAGTTTCTTTGGAAAAAAAAATATTTTTTTAGTTACTTTGGAAAAAAAAATATTTTTTTAGTTACTTTGGAAAAAAATAATTTTTTTAGTTACTTTGGAAAAAAAAAATTTTTTTTAGTTACTTTGGAAAAAAAAAATTTTTTTAGTTACTTTGGAAAAAAAAAGTATTTTTTTAGTTACTTTGGAAAAAAAAATTTTTTTTAGTTACTTTGGAAAAAAAAAAATTTTTTTAGTTACTTTGGAAAAAAAAAATTTTTTTAGTTACTTTGGAAAAAAAAATTTTTTTTAGTTACTTTGGAAAAAAAAATTTTTTTTAGTTACTTTGGAAAAAAAAATTTTTTTTTAGTTTCTTTGGAAAAAAAAATATTTTTTTAGTTACTTTGGAAAAAAAAATATTTTTTTAGTTTCTTTGGAAAAAAAAATTTTTTTTTAGTTTCTTTGGAAAAAAAAATATTTTTTTAGTTACTTTGGAAAAAAAAAAAATTTTTTAGTTACTTTGGAAAAAAAAATATTTTTTTAGTTACTTTGGAAAAAAAAATATTTTTTTAGTTACTTTGGAAAAAAAAAAATGTTTAGTTACTTTGGAAAAAAAAATATTTTTTTAGTTACTTTGGAAAAAAAAATATTTTTTTAGTTACTTTGGAAAAAAAAATATTTTTTTAGTTACTTTGGAAAAAAAAATATTTTTTTAGTTACTTTGGGGAAAAAAAGTATTTTTTTAGTTACTTTGGAAAAAAAAAAAATTTTAGTTACTTTGGAATTTTTTTTTTTTTTTTAATTACTTTGGAAAAAAAATAATTTTTTAGTTACTTTGGAAAAAAATAAAATTTTTGTTACTTTGGAAAAAAAAATTTTTTTAGTTACTTTGGAAAAAAAAAAATTTTTTGTTACTTTGGAAAAAAAATTTTTTTTTTAGTTTCTTTGGAAAAAAAAATATTTTTTTAGTTACTTTGGAAAAAAAAATATTTTTTTAGTTTCTTTGGAAAAAAAAATTTTTTTTTAGTTTCTTTGGAAAAAAAAATATTTTTTTAGTTACTTTGGAAAAAAAAATATTTTTTTAGTTACTTTGGAAAAAAAAAAAATTTTTTAGTTACTTTGGAAAAAAAAAAAATTTTTTAGTTACTTTGGAAAAAAAAAAAATTTTTTTAGTTACTTTGGAAAAAAAAATATTTTTTTAGTTACTTTGGAAAAAATAATAATTTTTTAGTTACTTTGGAAAAAAAAATATTTTTTTAGTTACTTTGGGAAAAAAAAAATTTTTTTAGTTACTTTGGAAAAAAAAATATTTTTTTAGTTTCTTTGGAAAAAAAAATATTTTTTTAGTTACTTTGGAAAAAAAAAATTTTTTTAGTTACTTTGGAAAAAAAAATATTTTTTTAGTTACTTTGGAAAAAAATTTTTTTTTTTAGTTACTTTGGAAAAAAAAATATTTTTTTAGTTACTTTGGAAAAAAAAATATTTTTTTAGTTACTTTGGAAAAAAAAAATTTTTTTAGTTACTTTGGAAAAAAAAATATTTTTTTAGTTACTTTGGAAAAAAAAATATTTTTTTAGTTACTTTGGAAAAAAAAATATTTTTTTAGTTACTTTGGAAAAAAAAATATTTTTTTAGTTACTTTGGGAAAAAAAAGTATTTTTTTAGTTACTTTGGAAAAAAAAAAATTTTTTTAGTTACTTTGGAATTTTTTTTTTTTTTTTAATTACTTTGGAAAAAAAATATTTTTTTAGTTACTTTGGAAAAAAAAAATTTTTTTAGTTACTTTGGAAAAAAAAAATTTTTTTTAGTTACTTTGGAAAAAAAATATTTTTTTAGTTACTTTGGAAAAAAAAATAATTTTTTAGTTACTTTGGAAAAAAAATATTTTTTTAGTTACTTTGGGAAAAAAAAATTTTTTTAGTTACTTTGGAAAAAAATTATTTTTTTTAGTTACTTTGGAAAAAAAAATATTTTTTTAGTTTCTTTGGAAAAAAAAAAAATTTTTTAGTTACTTTGGAAAAAAAAAAAATTTTTTAGTTACTTTGGAAAAAAATTTTTTTTTTAGTTACTTTGGAAAAAAAAAAAAAAATTTTAGTTACTTTGGAAAAAAAAAAAATTTTTTAGTTTCTTTGGAAAAAAAAATATTTTTTTAGTTACTTTGGAAAAAAAAATATTTTTTTAGTTTCTTTGGAAATTTTTTTTTTTTTTTAGTTTCTTTGGAAAAAAAAATATTTTTTTAGTTACTTTGGAAAAAAAAATATTTTTTTAGTTACTTTGGAAAAAAAAATATTTTTTTAGTTACTTTGGAAAAAATAATATTTTTTTAGTTACTTTGGAAAAAAAAATATTTTTTTAGTTACTTTGGAAAAAAAATATTTTTTTAGTTACTTTGGAAAAAAAAATATTTTTTTAGTTACTTTGGAAAAAAAAATATTTTTTTAGTTACTTTGGAAAAAAAAATATTTTTTTAGTTACTTTGGAAAAAAAAATATTTTTTTAGTTACTTTGGGAAAAAAAATATTTTTTTAGTTACTTTGGAAAAAAAAATATTTTTTTAGTTACTTTGGAAAATAAATATTTTTTTAGTTACTTTGGAAAAAAAAATATTTTTTTAGTTACTTTGGAAAAAAAAATATTTTTTTAGTTACTTTGGAAAAAAAAATATTTTTTTAGTTACTTTGGAAAAAAAATTATTTTTTTAGTTACTTTGGAAAAAAATATATTTGTTTAGTTACTTTGGAAAAAAATATATATTTTTAGTTACTTTGGAAAAAAAAAGTATTTTTTTAGTTACTTTGGGAAAAAAAATATTTTTTTAGTTACTTTGGAAAAAAAAATATTTTTTTAGTTTCTTTGGAAAAAAATATTTTTTTAGTTACTTTGGAAAAAAAAAATTTTTTTTAGTTACTTTGGAAAAACAAATTTTTTTTAGTTACTTTGGAAAAAAAAAAAATTTTTTAGTTACTTTGGAAAAAAAAAAATTTTTTTAGTTACTTTGGAAAAAACAAATTTTTTTTAGTTACTTTGGAAAAACAAATATTTTTTTAGTTTCTTTGGAAAAAAAAATATTTTTTTAGTTACTTTGGAAAAAAAAATTTTTTTTTAGTTTCTTTGGAAAAATTTTTTTTTTTTTAGTTTCTTTGGAAAAAAAAATATTTTTTTAGTTACTTTGGAAAAAAAAATATTTTTTTAGTTACTTTGGAAAAAAATAATTTTTTTAGTTACTTTGGAAAAAAAAATTTTTTTTTAGTTACTTTGGAAAAAAAAAATTTTTTTAGTTACTTTGGAAAAAAAAAGTATTTTTTTAGTTACTTTGGAAAAAAAATTTTTTTTTAGTTACTTTGGAAAAAAAAAAATTTTTTTAGTTACTTTGGAAAAAAAAAATTTTTTTAGTTACTTTGGAAAAAAAAAATTTTTTTTAGTTACTTTGGAAAAAAAAATTTTTTTTAGTTACTTTGGAAAAAAAAATTTTTTTTTAGTTTCTTTGGAAAAAAAAATATTTTTTTAGTTACTTTGGAAAAAAAAATATTTTTTTAGTTTCTTTGGAAAAAAAAATTTTTTTTTAGTTTCTTTGGAAAAAAAAATATTTTTTTAGTTACTTTGGAAAAAAAAAAAATTTTTTAGTTACTTTGGAAAAAAAAATATTTTTTTAGTTACTTTGGAAAAAAAAATATTTTTTTAGTTACTTTGGAAAAAAAAAAATGTTTAGTTACTTTGGAAAAAAAAATATTTTTTTAGTTACTTTGGAAAAAAAAATATTTTTTTAGTTACTTTGGAAAAAAAAATATTTTTTTAGTTACTTTGGAAAAAAAAATATTTTTTTAGTTACTTTGGGGAAAAAAAGTATTTTTTTAGTTACTTTGGAAAAAAAAAAAAATTTTAGTTACTTTGGAATTTTTTTTTTTTTTTTAATTACTTTGGAAAAAAAATAATTTTTTAGTTACTTTGGAAAAAAATAAAATTTTTGTTACTTTGGAAAAAAAATTTTTTTTAGTTACTTTGGAAAAAAAAAAAATTTTTGTTACTTTGGAAAAAAAATTTTTTTTTTAGTTTCTTTGGAAAAAAAAATATTTTTTTAGTTACTTTGGAAAAAAAAATATTTTTTTAGTTTCTTTGGAAAAAAAAATTTTTTTTTAGTTTCTTTGGAAAAAAAAATATTTTTTTAGTTACTTTGGAAAAAAAAATATTTTTTTAGTTACTTTGGAAAAAAAAAAAATTTTTTAGTTACTTTGGAAAAAAAAAAAATTTTTTAGTTACTTTGGAAAAAAAAAAAAATTTTTTAGTTACTTTGGAAAAAAAAATATTTTTTTAGTTACTTTGGAAAAAATAATAATTTTTTAGTTACTTTGGAAAAAAAAATATTTTTTTAGTTACTTTGGGAAAAAAAAAATTTTTTTAGTTACTTTGGAAAAAAAAATATTTTTTTAGTTTCTTTGGAAAAAAAAATATTTTTTTAGTTACTTTGGAAAAAAAAATTTTTTTTAGTTACTTTGGAAAAAAAAATATTTTTTTAGTTACTTTGGAAAAAAAAAAATTTTTTTAGTTACTTTGGAAAAAAAAAATTTTTTTTAGTTACTTTGGAAAAAAAAAAAAAATTTTAGTTACTTTGGAAAAAAAAATATTTTTTTAGTTTCTTTGGGAAAAAAAATATTTTTTTAGTTACTTTGGAAAAAAAAATATTTTTTTAGTTTCTTTGGAAAAAATTTTTTGTTTTTAGTTTCTTTGGAAAAAAATATATTTTTTTAGTTACTTTGGAAAAAAATATATTTTTTTAGTTATTTTGGAAAAAAAAATATTTTTTTAGTTACTTTGGAAAAAAAAATATTTTTTTAGTTACTTTGGAAAAAAAAATATTTTTTTAGTTACTTTGGAAAAAAAATATTTTTTTAGTTACTTTGGAAAAAAAAATATTTTTTTAGTTACTTTGGAAAAAAAAATATTTTTTTAGTTACTTTGGAAAAAAAAATATTTTTTTAGTTACTTTGGAAAAAAAAAATTTTTTTTAGTTACTTTGGAAAAAAAAATATTTTTTTAGTTACTTTGGAAAAAAAAATATTTTTTTAGTTACTTTGGAAAAAAAATTATTTTTTTAGTTACTTTGGAAAAAAAAATATTTTTTTAGTTACTTTGGAAAAAAATATATATTTTTAGTTACTTTGGAAAAAAAAAGTATTTTTTTAGTTACTTTGGAAAAAAAAATATTTTTTTAGTTACTTTGGAAAAAAAAAAAAATTTTTAGTTACTTTGGAAAAATTTTTTTTTTTTAGTTACTTTGGAAAAAAAAAATTTTTTTTAGTTACTTTGGAAAAAAAAAATTTTTTTTAGTTACTTTGGAAAAAAAATTTTTTTTTTAGTTTCTTTGGAAAAAAAAATATTTTTTTAGTTACTTTGGAAAAAAAAAAAATTTTTTAGTTTCTTTGGAAAAAAAAATTTTTTTTTAGTTTCTTTGGAAAAAAAAATATTTTTTTAGTTACTTTGGAAAAAAATTTTTTTTTTTAGTTACTTTGGAAAAAAAAATATTTTTTTAGTTACTTTGGAAAAAAAAATATTTTTTTAGTTACTTTGGAAAAAAAAAATTTTTTTAGTTACTTTGGAAAAAAAAATATTTTTTTAGTTACTTTGGAAAAAAAAATATTTTTTTAGTTACTTTGGAAAAAAAAATATTTTTTTAGTTACTTTGGAAAAAAAAATATTTTTTTAGTTACTTTGGGAAAAAAAAGTATTTTTTTAGTTACTTTGGAAAAAAAAAAATTTTTTTAGTTACTTTGGAATTTTTTTTTTTTTTAATTACTTTGGAAAAAAAATATTTTTTTAGTTACTTTGGAAAAAAAAAATTTTTTTAGTTACTTTGGAAAAAAAAAATTTTTTTTAGTTACTTTGGAAAAAAAATATTTTTTTAGTTACTTTGGAAAAAAAAATAATTTTTTAGTTACTTTGGAAAAAAAATATTTTTTTAGTTACTTTGGGAAAAAAAAATTTTTTTAGTTACTTTGGAAAAAAATTATTTTTTTTAGTTACTTTGGAAAAAAAAATATTTTTTTAGTTTCTTTGGAAAAAAAAAAAATGTTTTAGTTACTTTGGAAAAAAAAAAAATTTTTTAGTTACTTTGGAAAAAAAATTTTTTTTTAGTTACTTTGGAAAAAAAAAAAAAAATTTTAGTTACTTTGGAAAAAAAAAAAATTTTTTAGTTTCTTTGGAAAAAAAAATATTTTTTTAGTTACTTTGGAAAAAAAAATATTTTTTTAGTTTCTTTGGAAATTTTTTTTTTTTTTTAGTTTCTTTGGAAAAAAAAATATTTTTTTAGTTACTTTGGAAAAAAAAATATTTTTTTAGTTACTTTGGAAAAAAATATATTTTTTTAGTTACTTTGGAAAAAATAATATTTTTTTAGTTACTTTGGAAAAAAAAATATTTTTTTAGTTACTTTGGAAAAAAAATATTTTTTTAGTTACTTTGGAAAAAAAAATATTTTTTTAGTTACTTTGGAAAAAAAAATATTTTTTTAGTTACTTTGGAAAAAAAAATATTTTTTTAGTTACTTTGGAAAAAAAAATATTTTTTTAGTTACTTTGGGAAAAAAAATATTTTTTTAGTTACTTTGGAAAAAAAATATTTTTTTAGTTACTTTGGAAAAAAAATATTTTTTTAGTTACTTTGGAAAAAAAAATATTTTTTTAGTTACTTTGGAAAAAAAAATATTTTTTTAGTTACTTTGGAAAAAAAAATATTTTTTTAGTTACTTTGGAAAAAAAATTATTTTTTTAGTTACTTTGGAAAAAATATATTTGTTTAGTTACTTTGGAAAAAAAAATATATTTTTAGTTACTTTGGAAAAAAAAAGTATTTTTTTAGTTACTTTGGGAAAAAAAATATTTTTTTAGTTACTTTGGAAAAAAAAATATTTTTTTAGTTTCTTTGGAAAAAAATATTTTTTTAGTTACTTTGGAAAAAAAAATTTTTTTTTAGTTACTTTGGAAAAACAAATTTTTTTTAGTTACTTTGGAAAAAAAAAAAATTTTTTAGTTACTTTGGAAAAAAAAAAATTTTTTTAGTTACTTTGGAAAAAACAAATTTTTTTTAGTTACTTTGGAAAAACAAATATTTTTTTAGTTTCTTTGGAAAAAAAAATATTTTTTTAGTTACTTTGGAAAAAAAAATTTTTTTTTAGTTTCTTTGGAAAATTTTTTTTTTTTTTAGTTTCTTTGGAAAAAAAAATATTTTTTTAGTTACTTTGGAAAAAAAAATATTTTTTTAGTTACTTTGGAAAAAAATAATTTTTTTAGTTACTTTGGAAAAAAAAAGTATTTTTTTAGTTACTTTGGAAAAAAAAATTTTTTTTAGTTACTTTGGAAAAAAAAAAATTTTTTTAGTTACTTTGGAAAAAAAAAATTTTTTTAGTTACTTTGGAAAAAAAAAATTTTTTTTAGTTACTTTGGAAAAAAAAATTTTTTTTAGTTACTTTGGAAAAAAAAATTTTTTTTTAGTTTCTTTGGAAAAAAAAATATTTTTTTAGTTACTTTGGAAAAAAAAATATTTTTTTAGTTTCTTTGGAAAAAAAAATTTTTTTTTAGTTTCTTTGGAAAAAAAAATATTTTTTTAGTTACTTTGGAAAAAAAAAAAATTTTTTAGTTACTTTGGAAAAAAAAATATTTTTTTAGTTACTTTGGAAAAAAAAATATTTTTTTAGTTACTTTGGAAAAAAAAAAATGTTTAGTTACTTTGGAAAAAAAAATATTTTTTTAGTTACTTTGGAAAAAAAAATATTTTTTTAGTTACTTTGGAAAAAAAAATATTTTTTTAGTTACTTTGGAAAAAAAAATATTTTTTTAGTTACTTTGGGGAAAAAAAGTATTTTTTTAGTTACTTTGGAAAAAAAAAAAAATTTTAGTTACTTTGGAATTTTTTTTTTTTTTAATTACTTTGGAAAAAAAATAATTTTTTAGTTACTTTGGAAAAAAATAAATTTTTTAGTTACTTTGGAAAAAAAAATATTTTTTTAGTTACTTTGGAAAAAAAAATATTTTTTTAGTTACTTTGGAAAAAAAAATAATTTTTTAGTTACTTTGGAAAAAAAAATATTTTTTTAGTTACTTTGGGAAAAAAAATAATTTTTTAGTTACTTTGGAAAAAAAAAAATTTTTTTAGTTACTTTGGAAAAAAAAATATTTTTTTAGTTACTTTGGAAAAAAAAATATTTTTTTAGTTACTTTGGAAAAAAAAATATTTTTTTAGTTACTTTGGAAAAAAAATATATTTTTTTAGTTACTTTGGAAAAAAAAATATTTTTTTAGTTACTTTGGAAAAAAAAATATTTTTTTAGTTACTTTGGAAAAAAAAATATTTTTTTAGTTACTTTGGAAAAAAAAATATTTTTTTAGTTACTTTGGAAAAAAAAATATTTTTTTAGTTACTTTGGAAAAAAAATATTTTTTTAGTTACTTTGGAAAAAAAAATATTTTTTTAGTTACTTTGGAAAAAAAAATATTTTTTTAGTTACTTTGGAAAAAAAATATTTTTTTAGTTACTTTGGAAAAAAAAATTTTTTTTTAGTTACTTTGGAAAAAAAAATATTTTTTTAGTTACTTTGGAAAAAAAAATTTTTTTTTAGTTACTTTGGAAAAAAAAATATTTTTTTAGTTACTTTGGAAAAAAAATATTTTTTTAGTTACTTTGGAAAAAAAAATATTTTTTTAGTTACTTTGGAAAAAAAAATTTTTTTTTAGTTTCTTTGGAAAAAAAATAAGTTTTTAGTTACTTTGGAAAAAAAAAATTTTTTTAGTTACTTTGGAAAAAAAATATTTTTTTAGTTACTTTGGAAAAAAAAGTATTTTTTTAGTTTCTTTGGAAAAAAAAAAAATTTTAGTTACTTTGGAATTTTTTTTTTTTTTTTAATTACTTTGGAAAAAAAATAATTTTTTAGTTACTTTGGAAAAAAAAAATTTTTTAGTTACTTTGGAAAAAAAAATATTTTTTTAGTTACTTTGGAAAAAAATATATTTTTTTAGTTACTTTGGAAAAAAAAAATAATTTTTTAGTTACTTTGGAAAAAAAAATATTTTTTTAGTTACTTTGGGAAAAAAAATAATTTTTTAGTTACTTTGGAAAAAAAAATTTTTTTTAGTTACTTTGGAAAAAAAAATATTTTTTTAGTTACTTTGGAAAAAAAAATATTTTTTTAGTTACTTTGGAAAAAAAAATATTTTTTTAGTTACTTTGGAAAAAAAATATATTTTTTTAGTTACTTTGGAAAAAAAAATATTTTTTTAGTTACTTTGGAAAAAAAAATATTTTTTTAGTTACTTTGGAAAAAAAAATATTTTTTTAGTTACTTTGGAAAAAAAATATTTTTTTAGTTACTTTGGAAAAAAAAATATTTTTTTAGTTACTTTGGAAAAAAAATATTTTTTTAGTTACTTTGGAAAAAAAAATATTTTTTTAGTTACTTTGGAAAAAAAAATTTTTTTTAGTTACTTTGGAAAAAAAAATATTTTTTTAGTTACTTTGGAAAAAAAAATTTTTTTTAGTTACTTTGGAAAAAAAAATATTTTTTTAGTTACTTTGGAAAAAAAAAATATTTTTTTAGTTACTTTGGAAAAAAAAATATTTTTTTAGTTACTTTGGAAAAAAAATATTTTTTTAGTTACTTTGGAAAAAAAAAATATTTTTTTAGTTACTTTGGAAAAAAAAATATTTTTTTAGTTTCTTTGGAAAAAAAAATAATTTTTTTAGTTACTTTGGAAAAAAAATTTTTTTTAGTTACTTTGGAAAAAAAATATTTTTTAGTTACTTTGGAAAAAAAAATATTTTTTTAGTTTCTTTGGAAAAAAAAAAAAATTTTTAGTTACTTTGGAAAAAAAAATATTTTTTTAGTTTCTTTGGAAAAAAAAATATTTTTTTAGTTACTTTGGAAAAAAAAATATTTTTTTAGTTACTTTGGAAAAAAAAATATTTTTTTAGTTTCTTTGGAAAAAAATATATATATTTTTAGTTACTTTGGAAAAAAAATATTTTTTTAGTTACTTTGGAAAAAAAAAATTTTTTTTAGTTTCTTTGGAAAAAAAATAAGTTTTTAGTTACTTTGGAAAAAAAAATTTTTTAGTTACTTTGGAAAAAAAAATATTTTTTTAGTTACTTTGGAAAAAAAAGTATTTTTTAGTTTCTTTGGAAAAAAAAAAAATTTTAGTTACTTTGGAATTTTTTTTTTTTTTAATTACTTTGGAAAAAAAATAATTTTTTAGTTACTTTGGAAAAAAAAAAATTTTTTAGTTACTTTGGAAAAAAAAATATTTTTTTAGTTACTTTGGAAAAAAATATATTTTTTTAGTTACTTTGGAAAAAAAAATAATTTTTTAGTTACTTTGGAAAAAAAAATATTTTTTTAGTTACTTTGGGAAAAAAAAATAATTTTTTAGTTACTTTGGAAAAAAAAAATTTTTTTTAGTTACTTTGGAAAAAAAAATATTTTTTAGTTACTTTGGAAAAAAAAATATTTTTTTAGTTACTTTGGAAAAAAAAATATTTTTTTAGTTACTTTGGAAAAAAAATATATTTTTTTAGTTACTTTGGAAAAAAAAATATTTTTTTAGTTACTTTGGAAAAAAAAATATTTTTTTAGTTACTTTGGAAAAAAAAATATTTTTTTAGTTACTTTGGAAAAAAAAATATTTTTTTAGTTACTTTGGAAAAAAAAATATTTTTTTAGTTACTTTGGAAAAAAAATATTTTTTTAGTTACTTTGGAAAAAAAAATATTTTTTTAGTTACTTTGGAAAAAAAAATTTTTTTTAGTTACTTTGGAAAAAAAATATTTTTTTAGTTACTTTGGAAAAAAAAATTTTTTTTTAGTTACTTTGGAAAAAAAAATATTTTTTTAGTTACTTTGGAAAAAAAAATATTTTTTTAGTTACTTTGGAAAAAAAAATATTTTTTTAGTTACTTTGGAAAAAAAATATTTTTTAGTTACTTTGGAAAAAAAAATATTTTTTTAGTTACTTTGGAAAAAAAAATATTTTTTTAGTTTCTTTGGAAAAAAAAATAATTTTTTAGTTACTTTGGAAAAAAAAATTTTTTTTAGTTACTTTGGAAAAAAAATATTTTTTTAGTTACTTTGGAAAAAAAAATATTTTTTTAGTTTCTTTGGAAAAAAAAAAAATTTTTTAGTTACTTTGGAAAAAAAAATATTTTTTTAGTTTCTTTGGAAAAAAAAATTTTTTTTAGTTACTTTGGAAAAAAAAAAATTTTTTTAGTTACTTTGGAAAAAAAAATATTTTTTTAGTTTCTTTGGAAAAAAATATATATATTTTTAGTTACTTTGGAAAAAAAATATTTTTTTAGTTTCTTTGGAAAAAAAAATAATTTTTTAGTTACTTTGGAAAAAAAAATATTTTTTTAGTTTCTTTGGAAAAAAAAATAATTTTTTAGTTACTTTGGAAAAAAAAATATTTTTTTAGTTTCTTTGGAAAAAAAAATATTTTTTTAGTTACTTTGGAAAAAAAAATATTTTTTTAGTTACTTTGGAAAAAAAAATATTTTTTTTAGTTACTTTGGAAAAAAAATATTTTTTTTAGTTACTTTGGAAAAAATTTACTTTTTTAGTTACTTTGGAAAAAAAAATATTTTTTTAGTTACTTTGGAAAAAAAAATATTTTTTTAGTTTCTTTGGAAAAAAAAAAATTTTTTTAGTTACTTTGGAAAAAAAAATTTTTTTTTAGTTTCTTTGGAAAAAAAAATATTTTTTTAGTTACTTTGGAAAAAAAAATATTTTTTTAGTTACTTTGGAAAAAAAAATATTTTTTTAGTTTCTTTGGAAAAAAATATATATATTTTTAGTTACTTTGGAAAAAAAAATATTTTTTTAGTTTCTTTGGAAAAAAAATAATTTTTTAGTTACTTTGGAAAAAAAAATATTTTTTTAGTTTCTTTGGAAAAAAAAATAATTTTTTAGTTACTTTGGAAAAAAAAAATATTTTTTTAGTTTCTTTGGAAAAAAAAATATTTTTTTAGTTACTTTGGAAAAAAAAATATTTTTTTAGTTACTTTGGAAAAAAAATATTTTTTTAGTTACTTTGGAAAAAAAATATTTTTTTAGTTACTTTGGAAAAAATTTACTTTTTTAGTTACTTTGGAAAAAAAAATATTTTTTTAGTTACTTTGGAAAAAAAAAATATTTTTTTAGTTACTTTGGGAAAAAAATTATTTTTTTAGTTACTTTGGAAAAAAAATTATTTTTTTAGTTACTTTGGAAAAAAATATATATTTTTAGTTACTTTGGAAAAAAAAAGTATTTTTTTAGTTACTTTGGAAAAAAAAAAAATTTTTTAGTTACTTTGGAAAAAAAAATATTTTTTTAGTTTCTTTGGAAAAAAAATTTTTTTTTAGTTACTTTGGAAAAAAAAAATTTTTTTTAGTTACTTTGGAAAAAAAAATATTTTTTTAGTTACTTTGGAAAAAAAAAAAATTTTTAGTTACTTTGGAAAAAAAAAAAATTTTTTAGTTACTTTGGAAAAAAAAAATTTTTTTTAGTTACTTTGGAAAAAAAAATTTTTTTTTAGTTTCTTTGGAAAAAAAAATATTTTTTTAGTTACTTTGGAAAAAAAAATATTTTTTTAGTTTCTTTGGAAAATTTTTTTTTTTTTTTAGTTTCTTTGGAAAAAAAAATATTTTTTTAGTTACTTTGGAAAAATATATATTTTTTTAGTTACTTTGGAAAAAAAAATATTTTTTTAGTTACTTTGGAAAAAAAAATATTTTTTTAGTTACTTTGGAAAAAAAAATATTTTTTTAGTTACTTTGGAAAAAAAATATTTTTTTAGTTACTTTGGAAAAAAAAATATTTTTTTAGTTACTTTGGAAAAAAAAATATTTTTTTAGTTACTTTGGAAAAAAAAATATTTTTTTAGTTACTTTGGAAAAAAAAATATTTTTTTAGTTACTTTGGAAAAAAAAATATTTTTTTAGTTACTTTGGAAAAAAAAATATTTTTTTAGTTACTTTGGAAAAAAAATTATTTTTTTAGTTACTTTGGAAAAAAAATATATATTTTTAGTTACATTGGAAAAAAAAAGTATTTTTTTAGTTACTTTGGAAAAAAAAATATTTTTTTAGTTACTTTGGAAAAAAAAAATTTTTTTTAGTTACTTTGGAAAAAAAAAGTTTTTTTAGTTACTTTGGAAAAAAAAAATTTTTTTTAGTTACTTTGGAAAAAAAAAATTTTTTTTAGTTACTTTGGAAAAAAAATTTTTTTTTTAGTTTCTTTGGAAAAAAAAATATTTTTTTAGTTACTTTGGAAAAAAAAAATATTTTTTTAGTTTCTTTGGAAAAAAAAATATTTTTTTAGTTACTTTGGAAAAAAAAATATTTTTTTAGTTACTTTGGAAAAAAAAATAATTTTTTAGTTACTTTGGAAAAAAAAAAAATTTTTAGTTACTTTGGAAAAAAAAATTTTTTTTAGTTACTTTGGAAAAAAAAATATTTTTTTAGTTACTTTGGAAAAAAATAATTTTTTAGTTACTTTGGAAAAAAAAATATTTTTTTAGTTACTTTGGGAAAAAAAAATTTTTTTTAGTTACTTTGGAAAAAAAAAAATTTTTTTAGTTACTTTGGAAAAAAAAATATTTTTTTAGTTTCTTTGGAAAAAAAAATATTTTTTTAGTTACTTTGGAAAAAAAAATTTTTTTTAGTTACTTTGGAAAAAAAAAATTTTTTTTAGTTACTTTGGAAAAAAAAATATTTTTTTAGTTACTTTGGAAAAAAAAATATTTTTTTAGTTACTTTGGAAAAAAAAAAATTTTTTTAGTTACTTTGGAAAAAAAAAATTTTTTTTAGTTACTT